>NW_026004631.1:176403-210790 GCF_001458135.2 Marmota marmota marmota | reverse complement strand
TCTTTGCTGATGTGTCACCAGTGATGTAATTTTTCCTAGGAGCCGTTAATTGACTTGGTGTCATGACATTTCTGTATCCTCCTCCCTTCTACTAGTGATGGTCTAATTTTGGCGGCCAACAGAGGTGAGGTAAAGAACCCTACTCCCCCACCAGCACCAAGGGCCAAATTTGGGGGCCAACAGAGGTGAGGCAAAGAACCTCACCCCCCCACTGGTATATAGGCCTATCCACAAGTATGGCTATATGCTGGACCGGTAGTCAGTGACGGGTATGATTCAATTGCAGTGGTATCAACCTAAGACAGGAGGCTGACGCCTAAAAGTCAGTTTTCCGATGACGGGTAAGAACCATATGTTGAATTGGACAAACCTAACAGGCACGGTCCCTAGCCAGATTGCTTGTTACTTAAACAGAAGGGGGGAGATGGAAGAGCCAAGTATATGATGCATGGCATTTTTGGTGGAAAGGTGATGCCAGCTAGCCATTGAGATGATATGATTATGTTAAGATTTGCATTCATATGGATATTGGACTCCTGCTGTTCACCTAGGCCGGCTATGGGACTCCTGGAGAGTTCCCATTGGTTGGGGAAGTACAGTAGGAGGGAGTTCCGGAGGAGGAGCTCTCTCTCTGTGGGTCTGGGAGGAGGCCGAGTGGGTGGAAAAAATCTTCCCAGGCGCATACTGGACATTGGAGGCAGTTTCAAAAAATAAACTTTGTTCCTGCTTGAGTGGCTCGTGATTTTGTGCCAGCCAGACTGCGGCAGTTAGGGTTAGTGTTAGGTTTTGGTTAGGGTTAGGGTTAATGTAAGGCTTGGGTTATGGTTAGAGTTAGTGTTAGGCTTAGCATTAGAATTAGGTTTAGGGTTAGTGTTAGGGTTAGTGTTAGGGGTATGATAAGAATTAGAATTATGTTTAGTGTTAGGTTTAGGGTTAGGGTTAGGATTTGGGATAGGATTATGGTTAAAGTTAGGTTTAGTGTTAGGGTTAAGGTTAGGGTTATTTTTAGGTTTAGGTTATATTTAGGATTAGGATTAGGATTAGGTTTAGGGTTAAGATTAGGTTTAGGTTTAGTGTTAAATTATGTGTTAGAGTTAGTGATATAGTGAGTTTTAAAGTTAGGGTTAGAGTTAATGTTAGGGTTTGGGTTAGAGTTATGTTTAGGGTTAGGGTTTGTGTTTAGATTAGTTTCAAGGGAAGTTTAAGGTTAGGTTTATGGGTAGGATTAAGGTTAGTGTTAGGGTAGGTTTAGGGTTAATTTTTGCATTAGAATGTGTGTTAGGTTTAGTGTCAGGATTAGGTTTAGTGTAGGGTGGGGATTAGTGTTAGGATTAGGATTAGGTTGAGGGTTAGGGTTAGTGTTAGTGTTAGGGTTAGGGATAAGTTTAGGGTTTTGTTAGGGTTAGGGTTAGGGATAGGGTTAGGTTTGGGATTAGGGTTAGTGTTAAAGTTAGGTGTAGGTTTCGTGTTATGTTAGGGTTATGGTGAGTGTTATGTTTAGGGTTATGTTGAGGTTTAGTGTTAGTGTTTGGTTTAGGGTTAGGGTTTGTGTTAAGGATAGTGTTAGGGTTAGGGATAGGTTTAGAGTTAGTGTTAGGGTTAGGGTTAGGGTTAGTGCTATGATTAGGGTGAGGGTTAGGTTTAGGATTAGTGTTAGTGTTAGGGTTAGTGTTAGGCTAAATATTATGGTTAGGGTTAGTGTAAAGTTTAGTGTTGTGGTTAGGGTTAAAATTAGGGTTAGTTTTAGAGTTAGGATTGGAGTTAGAAGTAGGGTTAGTGTTAGGTTAAGTGTTAGGGTCAGGGTTAGTGTTTGGTTTTTTGATAGGGTTAGGGTTAGCGTAAGTGTTAGGTATACGAATAGGATTAGGTTAGATTTAGGGTTAGGATTCGGGTTAAGTTTAGTCTTAGGGTTATGATTAGGCTTAGAGTTATGTTAAGGGTTAGTGTTAGGGTTAGGTTTAGTGTTAGTGTTAGGGTTAAAATTAGTGTTAGGGTTAGAGTTAGGGTAGTTTAGTGTTAGGTTTAGTATTAGGGTTAGTGCAAGGTTTACTTTTAGGTTTAGGGTTAGGGTTAGCATTAAGGTTAGTGTTTGGTTTAGAGTTAGGGTTCGTGTTAGAGTTAGGGTAAAGGTTAGGGTTAGTATTAGGATAGAGTTAGGCTTTGGTTTAGGGTTACGGTTAGGGTTAGAGTTAGTGTTAGGTTAAAGGTTTAGGGTTAGGGTTAGTGTTAAAGTTATGATTACAGTTAGGTTTAGTGTTAATTTTAGGGACAGGGTTAGTGTTAGGGTTTATATTAATTTTAGGGATAGGGTTAGTGTTAGGGTTAAAGTTAGTATTAGGTTTAGTGTTAGGGTTAGGTTTAGGGTTAGGGTTAGATTTTTTTTAGGCTTAGAGTTAGGGTTAGCTTAAGTTTTTGTGTTAGGGTTAGGGTTAGGATAGGTTTAGGTTTACAGTTAAAATTATGGTTAGGGTTAGATTACAGTTAGTTTTAGGGTTAGGGTTTGTGTTTGTGTTAGGGTTTGGTTAGTGTTATTAGGCTTAGGTTTAGTGTTAAGTTTAGGGTTCGGTTTAGTGGTATGGTTTATGTTAGGGTTTGTGTCAGGGTTGTGGTTAGGGTTAGGGTTGGGAATATGGTTAGGATTAGATTTAGGGTTGGGGTTTGGGTTAAGGATAGTGTTAGGGTTAGCAATACTGTAAGATTGTGGTTAGTGTTAGGGTAACCCTTAGGGTTATGTTTAGTGTTAGGGTTAGGGTTAGGTCTAGGGTTATTTTTAGGGTTAGGGTTAGATTTAGGATTAGTTTTACATTTAGGGTTAGGGTTTGCGTTAGGTTTATTCTTAGGGGAAGGCTTAGGGTTTGTGTAAGTTTTAGGGTTAGAGTTAGGGTTAGGGTTGCAATTAGGATTTGCTTAGGCTTAGGTTTAGGGTTTGTGTTAGGGTTATTGTTAGGTTTTTTGTTAGGGTTATGTTTAGGTTTAGTGTTAGGTTAGGTTTACAGTTAGGATTTGGGTTATGGTTAGGGTTAGTATTAGCGTTAGTGTTTGATTTCAGGTTAGGGTTAGGGTTAGGTTTGTATTAGGGTTACTATTAGGGTTAGGGTTTCTGTTAGGGTTAAGATTAGGGTTATTGTTAAGTTTAGGATTACGTTTAGGGTGAAGGTAATTGTTATGTTTAGGTTTATGGTTATGGATAGGGTGAGTGTTAGGGTTAGCGTTAGGGTTAGGTGTAAGTAAAACTTAGAGTTAATTTTACAGTTAGGGTTTGTGTTAGATTTTGAGTTAGTCAGTGTTAGTGTTAGGGTTAGTTTTAGTGTTAGTTTTATGCTTAGGGTTATTGTTATGGTTAGGATTCTGAATAGGGTGCAGTTTGGTGTTAGCGTTAGTGTTATTGTTAGGGTTAGGGTTAGGGTTAATGTTGAGGTTAGAGTAAGATTTAGGTTTCTGGTAAAGATTTAGGGTTAGGTTTAGGGTTAGGTTTAGGGTTATCTTTAGGCTTAGTGTTAGGGTAAGTGTTAGGGTTAGGGATATGGTAAGGGTTAGGGTTAGTTTAAGAGTTAGGTTCAGGTTTAGGGTTAGGTTTATTTTAGTGTTAGGTTTAGGGTTACAGATAGGATTAGAGTTAGATTTAGGGTTAGGATTAGGGTTAGGATAAGTGTTAGGATTACTGTTAGGGTTAATGTTAGTTTTAGGTTTAAGTTTAGGGTTAAGGTTATGGTTTGTGTTAGGGTTATTGTTAATATTAGGGTTACGGTTAGTGTTAGGTTTAGGGTTACATTTACACTTAGGGTCAGCGATAGGTTTATGTTTGTAGTTAGGGTTAGTGTTAGGACTAGGGTTAGGGTTAGGTTTAGTGTTAGGGTTACTGTTAGGGTTAGGGTTAGGGTTAAGGTTTTTTGTGGTTATGGTTAGAGTTATGTTAAGTTTAGAACTATGGTTTGGGTTAGAGTTTGTCTTAGGTTTAGGGTCAGTTTTGGGGTTAGGGTTAGGGTTAGTTTTAGTGTTATGGTTTATGGTTAGGGTTTGTGTTAGGGTTGGGATTACAGTTAGGATTACCATTAGGGTTAAGTTTAGGATTAGGGTTAGTGTTAGGGTTAAGTTTACAGTTAGGGTTTGTGTTAGATTTTGGGTTAGGGTTAGGGTTAGTGTTAGGGTTGTGTTAGGGTTAGGGTTAGTGTTAGTGTTAGCATTAGGTTTAGGTTTAGGGTTAATGTTAGGGTTAGGCTTAGTGTTTAAGTTAGGGTTAGAGTTAAAATTTGTGTTAGGGTTAGGGTTAAGGTTAGGGTCAGTGTTAGTTTTAGGTTTAGTTTTAGGTTTAGGGTTAGGGTTAGGTTTATGTTAAGTGTTAGTTTAGGTTTACAGATAGGATAAGGTTAAGATTCGAGTTAGAGTTAGTGTTTGGTTTTGTATTAGGTTTACTTTTAGGCTTAGTTTTAGTGTTATGATTAGGTTTGGATTAGGGTTAGTTTTAGGGTTAGGGTTAGGGTTTGTGTTAGGGTTTGTGATAGGTTTAGTTTTAGGTTTAGGATTAGTATTAGGGTTACAGTTAGGGTTAGGGTTTAGGTTAGGTTTAGGTTTAGATTTAGGGTTCGTGTTAGGGTTAGGGTTAGGGTTAACAATAGTGTTAGGGTTAGGGATACGTTTAGGTTTAGTGTTAGGTTTAGGGTTAGGGTTAGTTTTATGTTTAGGGTTAGGCTTAGGGACAGGGTTAGTGTTAGTGTTAGTGTTAGTGTTAGGATTAGGTTTAGGGTTAGTGTTAGAGTTAGCAGTCGGTTAGGTTTAGGGCTACTTTTACGCTTAGTGTTCAGATTACGGTTAGTGTCAGTGTTAGCATTATGCTTAGGGTTAGGTTTAGTGTTAGGTTTAGGGCTCAAGTTAGCATTAGGTTTAAAGTTACAATTTGTTTAATGATATATTTAGGGGTAGGTTCAGGTTAGGGTTAGGGTAATGGATAGGTTAGTTTTAGGGATAATGGTAGGGTGAGGCTGAGGTTTAGCATTAGGTTTAGGGTTAAGGTTAGGGTAATGGATAGGGTTAGAGCTAGTGTTAGGGCTAGGGTTATGGTTTGAGTAAGAGTATGGGTAGGGTTAGGTTTAGGTTTATTGCAAGTATTAAAATTAGGTTAGGTATAAGGTAAGGGTTAGGGCTAAGTTTAGGGTTCATGTTAGGGTTAAAGCTAGGGTTGGGTTTTGAATTAGGGCTAGGTTTGGGGTTACGTTAGGACTCTTTTTGGGGATACAGCTAATGTAAGAACTAAGGTTACTATTAGGGCTAGTTTTAGGGTTACATTTAGGAATGAGTCTAGTTTAGGTTTATGTTTAGGTTTAGGGTGATGTTTTTAACTAGGGTTAGTGTTAGGGTCAGAGTCAGAATCATGATTCATTTTATGGTTAGGGATAGGACTCAAATTAGGGGTAGACTTAGGGCTAAATGTAGGGTTAGAATTTGGTTTAGGTTAAGGGTAAGGGTTAGTCCTGTGGCTCATTTTTTTTTTAGGACTAAACCTAAAGTTTAGGGTAGTTTTATGATTAGCATTAGTGTTATTGCTAATGATAAGGTGAGTTTAGGCTTAGGAGTAGATTTAGAGTTATGGTTAATTCTATGGTTAGGGCTATGGCTAGTGTTAGAGCTCCAATTAGGGCTACTGTTTGGGGTGTGGTAATGGATAGGGTCAAAACTAGGAATAGGGTTATGGCAAGAGTTAGTGTTAGTCTTAGGGCTAGAGTTTGGGTTAGGGTTAAGGCTAAATTAGGGCTAGGAATAGGTTTAGGATTAGTGTTAGGCTTAGGCCTAGGATTAGGGCTATTTTATGTTTAGGTTTAGGGTTAAAATACAAAGTGTTCATGATAGTGAACCATTGAATTGAGAAGAACACACCTTGGGAGCATACTAAGGCTGGATAAAAAATGACTCCTGCCCAGTGTCAAAGAAATTTGAACAAAACTAACTCTCACCCTAACATTACCTCTAAACCTAGCCCTAGTCATAAACCTAAACCTAATATTAACCCTAACCTGATTAGAGAACCGTTGATCCTAGAATTCCCACCTTTGGGGAGCCTTGTGGGGCAAGCTAAGTTATGAATCCTATGCAACATCAAATAAATCTGACCAAATAATCATGGGAGGTATTTCAGTACATGCATATTTTCCTATTTTCTCCTAAAGGGCTCTCAGATTAAGTTGTTTTTGCGTGCTTAAGCATAGACCTACTTAAAAAAAAAACAGAGTCCCTACAGAGAACTGATGGAGTGTGTGAAGTTTCAAGCAGCTAGCACAAACCCTGATTGATTTTCAACTCCATTAACTTTCCCATATAGGTCAAAATGAAGTGAAATCTTAAACTATAAAATGTTCCTGACAGCGAACCTGTGAATGGAGAAGGCCTAAACCTGGGAAACAGAGTAAATCTAGCTAAAAGATAAATCCTTCCAAGTATGAAAAAATTTTGAATAAAACTAACTCTAACCCTAACACTAGCTCTAACCCTAGCTCTTCCTCTAACCCTATTTTTTTTATGAAACCTTTGACTGTAGAATTCCAAACTTGGGCAACCTAGTGGGGAAAACTAAGGGATGAATGCTGCACAGTGTCAAAGAAATCTGTCCAAAAAGGTATATCAGTACATGCATATTTCCCTGTTATCTCTTAAAGGACTCTTGGATAAAGTTGTTTTTACATGCTTAAGCTCAGTCCTACTGTCACAAGAACAAACCAGAGATTGCTGAGAGAGAATTGATGGAGTGTGAAGTTTCAAGCAGCTAGCACCAATGCTGTTTGATTTCCAGCTCCATTTCCATTTACCTGTATAGGACAAAAAGAACTGAAACTTTAAAATACAAACTGTTCCTTACAGTGAACCATTAAACCTAGGAGGCCCAAATATGTGGAGTATAGTAAGGGTAGGAGAAAAATAAATCCTGCCCAGTATTAAAGAAATTTGAACAAAACAAACTCTAATCCTAATACTAGCTCTAACACTAGCCCTAACACTATCCTTAACACAAACCCTAACCTGTTTGAAAAACTGTTGATCCTAGAAGTCCCAAATGTGGGGAGCCTAGGGGGCTAAGCTATCAGATGAATCCTATGCAGTATCAAAGAAATATGACCAAATAATTTAGGTGATATTTCAGTTCATGCATATTTCTCTGTTTTCTGCTAAAGGGCTCTCTTATAAAGTTGTTTTTGCCATCTTCATCTTAGGGCTACTTTCACAAGGAACAAACCAGAGAGTTCCCACAGAGAACTGATTCAGTGTTTGAAATTTCAAACAGTTAGCACAAACCTGGTTTGATTTCAACCTCCATTTTCATTCACCTATATATGTCAATATGAATTGAAACCTTAAAATATAGAGTGTCCCTGTTAGTGAACCATTGAAATGAGAAGGTCCAAACCTGAGGAGCATATTAAGGCTAGGTGAAAGATGACTTCTTCCAAGTATCAAAGAAATTTGAACAAAACTCACTCTCACTCTAACACTACATCTAAACCTAGCCCTAACCCCAAACCTAACACTAACCCTAACCTGATTAGAGAACCATTGGTCCTAGAAGTCCCACACTTGGAGAGCTTTGTGGGACAAGCTAAGTAATGAATCCTACTCAGTATCAAACTAATATGAAAAAAAAATATTTATGGGAGGAATTTCAGTACGTGCATATTCCCTGCTTTCTCCTAAAGGGCTCTCAGATAAATTTGTTTTTGCATGCTTCAGCTTAGGCCTACACTCACAAAGAACATACAAGAGTATCCCCACAAAGAATTGAGAGTGTGTGTGCTGTTTCAAGCAGCTAGCATAAACCCTGTTTGATATCCAGGTCCATTTACATTTACTCGTATAGGTCAAAATGAAGTAAAATGAAAATATTAACTGTTCTGGACAACAAAACGATGAACCAAAGGGACCAAACCTGGGAAACAGAGTAAGGTTAGTTAAAGATGAATCCTGGATTGTATCAAAGAAATTTGAATAAAGTAACTCTAATCCTAACACTACCTCTAAACTGATCCCTAATCCTAACTCTAAACATTAACATAGCTTTATCCCTAACCCTAAATTTAACCCTAATTTAAACTGTAACCATTGGCCAATCCCTAGCTCTAAATCTATCCATAACAATAACTCTAACCCTAACCCTAATGCTAATAGTAGCCCTAACCCTAACATTTACCCTAGACCTGCTCTAACCCTAACCCTCGCGCTAGCCCTAAATCTAGCTCCAACCATAACACTTACCGTAAACCTAAACCTAACCCTAGGCTTAACCATAACCCTAACTCTAACCCTAACACTAGCCCTAAACCTAACCATAAACATAGACCTAATCCTAGCTTTAATCCTATCTTTTACCCTAAACTTAAGCCTAACCCAAATGCTAACAATATGACTAAACCTAACAGTATAGCTATACCTAAGGCTATTCAAAACCCTAAATGTAACCTGAACCCTAACTCTAAACATATCCATTACTCTAAACCTAATGCTAATTTGAGCCTTAACTCTAAACCTTAACCAAAACCATTTCCTAATCTTGGCCCTGACCGTAATAATACGCCTAGCTCTAAACCTGACCTTTACCCTAAACCTAACTTTTACAGTAGATCTATTCATAACCAAACCCTACATCTACCGTTAACTGTAATGATAGACCTGACATTAGCCCTAGCCTTAATCCTAGCCCTAGCCCTAAGACAACCCTCATCCGAGCCGTAAACCTAGCTTTAATCCTAATCCTCACCCTACCCTGACCCAAGACCTAATCCTAAACATAACCCTATCCCTAACTTTAACTCTAACTGTATCCATTACCCAAACATAACCCTTATCCTAATGCTAACCCTAAGACTAACCCTAACCCTATCACTATCCCCAAAACTATCAATTACCATAAAACTAACCTGAAATGTAAACCTAAACCTATCTTTACTCTAACCCTAACCCTAGCTCTAAGTTGAGCTGTAGCCCTAAATTCAAGCCTAAACCAAGCCCTAACACTGGCCCTGGTCCTCATAATTCCCCTAGCTCTAAACCTGACTTTTACCCTATACCTAACCCTTACAATAGACCTTGCCATAAACCTTTCCCTAAAACTATCCCTGACTGTAACCCTAGACCTGACATTAGCCCTAGCCATAATTCTAGCCCTAACCCTAACACAAACCCTAGCCCTTTTCCAAGCCCTAAACATAGCCTTAATTACAATCCTAACCCAAACTCTAGGCCTAATAATGACACTAACCCTAGCCCTAATCTTAGCCCTAATTTAGCCTTATCCCTAACACTAGTTCTAGCACTATCTCTAACTCTATCATTAGACCTTTCACTCGTTCTAACCCTATTCCTTACTGTAAACCTAACCCTAGCCCTCACCCTTGCCCTATCCTTTGACCTAGCACTAACCTTACACAAAACTTAACTCTAAATCGAGCCCTAACCTGAAGAATAAGCCAAACCCTAACACTAGCCCAAACCATAACACTAATCCTAAAACTTGCCCAAACTCTAGCCCTAGCCCTAAAACAAAACCTAGCTATAGTTATAACCCTAACCCTTAACCTAAATCAAACCCTAACCTTAAACCTAGCCCTAATATGAGTTGTAAGCCAAACACTTAAACTAACCCTGAACCTGACACTGATTCTAATACTACTAGCTCTAAACATCATCCTAACCCTAAACCTAACCCTAACACTAACTCTAGCCCTAAAACCCTAAAACTAGACTTAAACATCACCCTAGTACTTACATTACCCTAACCCTAACCCTATCCCTAAATTAACCCCAAACCTAGCCCTAATCCCAGCTTTAAACCTAGCCCTATTTCTAACTATAAACCTAGCCCTAAACCGATCTCTAACTCTATCCATTACCATAACTGAAACCATAACCCTAACGCTAACCCTAGGCCTGAACTCTAATCTTAACCTTATCTCTTACCCTAAACTGAACTTGTACCTAAACCTAACCCTATCATTACCCTAACTCTAACACTAACACTAATTCAAGCTCTAACTTTAAACCTTAACCTATCCCAAACTCTAATCCTGACCTTGACCCTAATAAAACCCCTAGCTCTAAACTTGAATATAACCCTACACCTAACCCTTACCCTAGACATAGCCATAATCCTAACCCTAAAACTATTTTTACCATAATTCTGGATTTGAAATAAAACCTAGCCCTCAACCTAGCCCCAAACCTAGCTTTAATCATAACCCTAACTCAACCCTACCCCTAACCCAAATTGTAACCCTCACTCTACCTCTATACCTAGGTATAATTTAAGGTAATAGGTGGCTATTACCTTAAACTTAAACCTAACACTAACTCTAACTCTAGGTTTAAGCCAAACAATAAGCCTAGCCCTAATCCTAGCACTAATTTAGCCCTATCTCTAATCCTAACACTAACTCTAGCCCTAAGACTCACTCTAATTCTCTCACTATACCTATCCCTAGTTCTAACCCTATCCCTTATACCATAACCTTATCCCTAAGCCTAACCCTTGCCCTATCCTTAGTCCCAGCCCTAACCCTAGATCTAACCCTAACTCCAAATATAACCCAAACCCAAAGCCTAAGTAACACTTATACTAGCCCTAAACCTAACCCTAGAACTAAAACAAAACCAAGCAATAACCCTAACCCTAAACATTAACTTAAACCAAACCCTAACACTAAACCTGGACCTATCCTTAGCCCTAATTCGTGTTCTAACACTAACTTTAAAACTAACACTGACCCTGACTCATATCCTAACACTCAACCTACCTCTGAACATCGCCCTCACCTTAAAACAAATGCTAAGAATAACCCTAACAATAATTCGAGTCCTATCCCTAACCCTAAAACGAACCCTAAACTGACTCTTAGCCTAACACAAACCCTAGCTATAAATATCACCCTAAATTTAAACCTAATCCTAACACTAAACCTAACCATAACACTAAAACCAAACTAATTTTAACCCTAGTTCTTACATTAGCCATGGCCTTAATCCTATTCCTAACCCTAACACAATCTTGTCCCTGATCCGAGCTCTAAACCTAGATTTAACCCTAAATCTAGCCCTAACCATAGCCCTAAACCTAGCCCTAAACCAATCCCCTACCCTAAGCAAAACCCTAAACCTGAGGGTAACCCTAGACCTAGCCCTAATCCTTAGGCTAACCAAAACCCTAACTTTATTAATAGCCCTAACCTTAGCTCTCATTCTAGCTCTAACCCTATTCCAAATTCTAACCATAACCCTGATCCTTATACTGACCCTACCATTAATCCTAAGTCTAACTCTAACCCTAACTCTAACCCAAAACCTATGGTAGTTCTATCCCTAGACCAAACCCTGAAGATAACTCCCAGCCTTGTTCTAACCATAGTTCAGAACCTAACCCTTAACCTAAACCAAACCCAAACCTTACACCTAGTCCTAACCCTAACTCTAAAAATTACTCTGACCCTGACACTGACCCTAATACTAATCCTATCTCTATTCATCACCCTAACTTAAATTAACTCTAACACTAGACCTAGCCTTAACCATAACCCTAAAACTAGCCTTAATTGTAACCTTAGTTCATACATTAATCATTGTAATAAACCTAGTACTAACCTTAACACAAATCCTACCCCTAATTCTAGTCCTAACCCTAGCTTAAACCCTAAACTTAACCCTAAAACTAGCCCTAACTCTAACCCTAACCCAAGCCCTAACTCTAGCTCTAACCCTATCACTTACCTAAGCCAAACCATAAACCAAATGCTAACCCGAGCCCTAAACCTAGACCTATCTCTAGCCCTAATTCGAGTTCTAACACTAACTTTAAAACTAACACTGACCCTGACTCATATCCTAACACTCAACCTACCTCTAAACACCACCCTCAACTTAAACCAAATGCTAAGAATAACAATAAGAATAATTCGAGTCCTATCCCTAACACTAAAATGAACATGACCTGACTTTTTTTTTATTTGTTGTTCAAAACATTACAAAACTCTTGACATATCATATTTCATACATTAGATTCAAGTGGGTTATGAACACCCATTTTTACCCCAAATACAGATTGCAGAATCACATCGGTTACACATCCACATTTTTACATAATGCCATATTAGTAACTGTTGTATTCTTATGCTAACACAAACCCTAGCTATCAATATCACCCTAAACTTAAACCTAACCCTAACACTAAACCTAACCCTAACACTAAAACTAACCTAAATTTAACCCTAGTTCTTACATTAGCTGTGGTCCTAATCCTATCCCTAACCCTAACACAAACGCTACCCCTAATCCAAGCCCTAAACCTAGATTTAAACCTAACTCTAACCCTAACCTTAGACCTAAACCGAGCTCTAAACCAATCCCTTACCCGAAGCAAGCCCCTAAACCTAAGGGTAACCCTAGACCTATCCCTAATCCTTAGGCTAACCAAAACCCTAAATCTATTAATAGCCCTAACCATAGCTCTCATTCTAGCTCTAACCATATCCCAAAATCTAACCCTAACACTGGCCCTTATATTGACCCTACCACTAATATTAGGTCCAACTCTAACCCTAACTCTAACCCAAAACCTATGGTAATCCTATCCCTAGACCTAACCCTGAAGCTAACTGTCAGCCTAGCTCTAACCATAGCTCAGAACCTAGCCCTTACGCTAAACATAACCCTAAACCTAACCCTAGTTCTAACCCTCACCCTAACTCTAACACAAGATCTTTTCCCAACCATAACCCTAGCCATAAACTTAACTTTAACTGTATCCATTACCCTAAACATTACTCTAATGCTAATGTAACCCTAGGCCTAACCCTAAGCCTATCACAATCCCCCAAACTTTCAATTACCCTAAACCTAACCTGAACCATATACCTAACCTTATCATTACCCTAATGCTAACCCTAATGCTAATTTGAGCCCTAACCCTAAACTCAACCTAAACCAAAGCCTAACACTGACCCTGACATTAATAATTCCCCTAGCTCTAAACCTGACTATTACCCTATACCTAACCCTTGTACTAGATTTAGTCATAAATCTAACCCTAAAACTATCCCTAACCATAACCCTAGACCTGGCTTTAGCCCTAGCCATAATCCTAGCCCTAACCCTAACACAAACCCTAGTCCTTATCCAAGCCCTAAACATAGCCTTAATTATAACCCCAACCCTAACCCTAGGTCCAACGCTAACACTAACCATAGCCCTAATCGTAGCTCTAATTTAGCCTTATCCCTAACCCTAACCCTAGCCCAAACCCAAAGACTACCTCTAACTTTCACCCTAGCCCTAACTCTAGTTCTAACCCTATACTTTAATGGAAGCCTAATCTTAAACTGAACCGTAGGTCTAACCCAAGTCCTATTCATATCCCTGGCCATAACCACAGATCTAACCCTAACTCTAAATCCAACCCTAACAGTAAGCCTATGTCTAAACCTAACCCTAGCCCTAACCCTAAGGCTAATCCTAAAACTAGCATTAACCCTAGCCCTAGTTCTAAAACTAAACCAAGCCATTGACCTAACCCTAATCCTTAACATAAACCAAGCCCTAATCCTACACCTAGCACTAATCCTAGCAATAATTCGAGTCTTAAGCCAAACACTAAAACTAACCCTAACCCTGACTCTGACCTTAACACTAATCCTAGGTCTAAAGATCACCCTAACCCTAAATCTAAACCTAACACTAGACTTAGTCCTAACCCCTAACACAAAAATTAGCCCTAATCATTACCCTAGTACTTACATTAGCCATAAACCTAACCCTAGCCCTAACTTAACCCTAGCCGTATTCTGAGACCTAAACCTAGCTTTAACCCTAAACCTAACTCTAACCCTATCACTAATTGTAACCATGACCGTAGCTGTAACCCTAGCTCTAACCCTATCTTTTACACTAAGCATAACCCTAATTGTAATGCTAGTCCTAGACCTAAACCTAATCTTATCCCTAACCTTCACCCTAGCCATTTCCCTAAATCTAACCTGAAACCTAAACCAAACCCTATCATTATGCTGATCCTAACCTTAATGCTAACTTGAGTCCTAAATTGAAACCTTAACCTATCCAAAACACTAATCATGACCATGACCCTAATAATACCCTTAGCTCTAAACCTGACCCTAACTCTAAACCTAATGCTTACACAAGGTGTAAACATAAACCTAACCTTAAATTATCTTTAACCATAAACATAGACCTGAATTTAGCCTTAACTAAAATCCTAGCACTAAACCTAGCCTTAATCCTAACCCGAACCATAACCCGAGCCCTAACCCTAATTCTAACACTCACCCTAGCCCTAAACCTACCTATAACCCCATCCCTTATCATAAACCTAACCATAACCCTAAACCTAAACCTAACTCCCACCCTAACTCTAGGCCTAATACTAACACTAAGCCTAGTGCTAATCTTAGCCCTAATTGAATTCTATCCTAACCCTAAGCCTTGCTTTAAGGCTAACTATAACTCTTGCCCTAGCCCTAACCCTAGTTCTATCCTAAGCCGTATCCTAAATCTAGATATGAACCTAACTCTAAATCTAAACCTAAATCTAAATTTAACTGTAATCATAAGCCAAACCAAAACCTAACACTACCCCTAACCATAATGCTAATCCTAAAACTTGCCCTAGCCCTGGCCCTAGCCATAAAACAAAACCAAGCGATAACCCTAACCCAAACTCTTAACCTAACCAAAATGCAAACCTTACATCTAGACCTAACTCTAACTCTAAAAATTACTATGACCCTGACACTGACCCTAACACTAATCCTAGCTCTAATCATCACCCTAACTTACATTAACCCTAACACTAGACCTAGTCTTAACTCTAACCCTAAAACTAGCCCTAATTGTAACCCTAGTTTGTACATTAGTCATTGTCCTAACCCTAGCCCTAATCCTAACAAAAATCCTACCCCTAATTCTAGTCCTAACCCTAGCTTAAACAGTAATCTTCACCCTAACTCTAGCCCTAACCCTAACCCTAACCCAAGCCCTAACCCTAGCTCTAACCCTATAACTTACCCTAAGCCAAACCCTAAACCAAATGCTAACCCTAGTCCTAACCCTAATCCTTAGCTTAACTTAAACACTAACAGTATTACTAGTCCTAATCCTAGCCCTCATTCTAGTTCTAACCCTAACCCTGACCCTCATCTGACCCTAAAAGTAACCCTAGATCTAAACCTGACCCTAACCCTAAACCAAAACCTAACACTAGACCTATCAGTAACCCTATATTTATACCTAAGTGTAACACTAGTCCTAGACCCAAAGCTAATCCTAAATATACCTATAACTCAAGCCCTAGACCTAAACAAAATCCTAGCACTAGCCCTAACAATAACCCTTAACCTAATCTAAACACTTACCCTATCCCTAAACCTATTCCTAGTCCTAATTCTGGCTCTAATCCTAAACATAAACCTATCCTGAACACTGACTCTGATCCTAACACTTAAACTAGCTTTAAACCTGACACTAACCCAAAACCTGGACCTAACACTAGACCTAGCCATAACCCTAAACCTAAAACTAGCCCTAAACATAACCCTAGCTTTTGCATTACCCATAATCCTAACCCTAGCTCTGATCCTAACACAAAACCTAAAGCTAATCCTAGGCCTAAATTTAGCTCTAAGCCTAAACCTAAGCCTAGCCCTAACCCTAACCCTAACTCTAACCCTAACCTTTTCCTTAGACCTAACCCTAGTTCAAAGCCTAACCCTTACACTGAACATAACCCTAGACCTATCCTAAATCCTAATCCTAGCTATAGCCCTAATCCTAACCTTAACTTTAGCCCAAACTTTAGCTCTAACAATATCCATTACCCTAAACCTAACTCTAACCCTAATCAAAACCATATCCCTAACACTAAACCTAACTCTAACCATAATCTTGAACTTAGAAGTAAACCTAAACCTAACACTAGACCTAACCCTAGCTCAAACACTAACCCTTATCCTAACTTATCCATAACCTTAACCCTAAACTAGCACTTACCCTAACCCTAACACTTACCCTAAACCAAACCCTATCCCTATCCCTAAACCTAATCCTAATCCTAGATTTAATCCAAACCATAACCTAGCCCTAACCCTAGCTCTAAAACTATCCATTACATTAAACATAACCCTAACCCTAATGCTAACTCTAACCTGATCGCTAAAACCTAACCCATCCGTTACCTTAAACCTTAACTAAAACCTAAACTAAACCCTTCCATTACCTTAACTCTAAACCTAACCCTAACAAAAATTAAAGAACTAACCCCTTAACCTTTTTTTAAAGAGAGAGAGAGAGAGAGAGAGAGAGAGAGAGAGAGAGAGAGAGAGAGAATTTCAATATTTATTTTTCAGTTTTTGGTGGACACAACATCTTTGTTTGTGGTGCTAAGGAGCCAACCTGGGCCACACACGTGCCAGGCGAGCGTGCTACCGCATGAGCCACATCCCCAGCCCCAACCCCTTAACCATAAATAAACCCAACGCTAACCCTGACCCTGATCATGACACAAATAATATTTCTAGCTCTAAAGCTGACTTTTAACAAAAACCTAACCCTTACACTAGACCTAGCCATAACCTAACCCTAAAACTATCCTTACCCATAACCCTAGACTGATATTATTTCTAGCCCGAGTCGTAGCCCTAACCCTATCAGAAAACTGACCCCGTCATCCTAGCCCTAATCCTAGCCTTAATCCTAAACTGAGCCATAGCCCTAGGCCTAATCCTAATTCTAACCCTCACCCTAGCCCTAAACCTAGCTATAAATCCACCCATTCTGCTAAACTTAACCCTAACCCCAAGACTAACCCTAACCCTAGCCCAACCACTAGGCTTAACCCTAACAATAACCCTAGTCCTAATCCTAACCCTAATTTAGACCTAACCCTAACACTCACCCTAAGCCTACTCCTAAGAATAACTCTAATTCTCACCCTAGACATATCCTTAGTTCTTACCATATTCCTTACCATAACCCTAACCCTATCCCTAACCCTAGCATGAGCCCTAACTCTATATCAACACTAACTCTAAATCTAACCCTAACCCTAAGCCTAAACTTCACTCTAACACTAGCCCTAACACTGAATGCTAATCCAAAATATAGCCTTAACCTTAGCCCTAGCCCTAAAACCAAAATCAGCCATAGCCCTAACCATAACCCTTAATATAAAACAAAACCTAACCCTACACCTAGCACTAATTTTAGCCCTAATTTGAGTCCTAAACATAACACTAAAACTAACCCTGACTCTGACATTGACACTAAATATAACCCTTGCTCTAAATATCACACTAACCCTAACCCTAAAACTGGCACAAATTGTAATACTAGTTAATACATTAGCAATAGCCCTAACCCTAGCCCTAACCAAACCTAAAACCTAGCCCTTATTTGAGAATCCTAGTTTTAAACCTAACCCTAACCCAAAACCTAGCCCTAAACCTTACCCTAACCCTAGCCAGAGTCCTAACCATAACCTTAGCCTTATCACTAGCTCTAACCCTATAAATAACCATAACCCTATGGGTAACCCTAGGCCTAACCCTAACCTTATCGCGAACCCTACCTTATTTATTAAGCTAAACCTAACCTGAACCCTAAAACTAACCCTATAATTTCCCTAACCCTAAACCTAATGCTGAATAGAGCCCTAATGCTAAACTTAACCTAAGCAAATCCTACCTCTGACCCTTCCCGTAATAATATACCTAGCTCTAACCCTGACCCTACCCATAAAACTAACCCTTATACTAGACCTAGCCATAAACCTAACCCTAAAACTATTCCTAACATAATTATAGACCTGACATTTGCCCTAGTTGTAATCCTAGCACTAACCATAGCCCTAACCCTAACCCTAACACTAACCCTAGACCGAATCCTATCCATAATCCTTGCCCTAAACTTAACTCTAATACTATCAATTACCCTAAACATAGCACTAATTCTAATGCTAACCCTAGGCCAAAATCTAAACCTATGCCTAACTGCAACCCTATCCATTATGCTAAACCTAACCTGAACCCTATACCTAACCCTATCATTGCCCTAACCAAAACCCTAATGCTAATCTGAGCCCTAACCCTAAACCCTAACCTAAACAAAATCCTAAACATGACCCTGATCCTAATAATACCCCTAGCTCTAAATTTGACCCTTACTCTAAATCTAACCCTTACACTAAACATAACCCTAAACCTAACCCTAAAACTATCCCTAACTGTAAACCTAGAACTGACATTTGTCCTAACACTAATCCTAGCCCTAACCAAAACACAAACCCTAGCCCTCATCCTAGCCCTTAACCTAGCCTTAATCATAACTCTAATGAAACCGTAGCCCTAACCCTAATTCTAACCTTTGTCCTAGCCCCAAACCAAGCTGCAACTCCATTATTTACATTAAACCTAAACTAGGCCCAAAACTAACCCTAGGCCTCAACATAAACATAAACCTAGCCCTATTCCTAGCCCTGATTAAGCCCTGTACCTAACCAAACACAAAGCCTAGCCCTAAGACTAACTCTTACTTTTGCCCTAGCCCTAGCCCTAGTTCTAACCCTATTTTTATCATAATCCTAATCCTAGCTATAAACCTAGAATTTACGCTAGCCATATGCTTAGCCCTAGACCTTACTCTAGATCGAATTCTAACTCTAAATCTAACTCTAAACCTAAGACTAACTTTAAAGCTTAACCTAAACCAAAACCTAACTCTACACCTAGCCCTAACCCAGCCCTAATTTGGGTCCAAACCCTAACCCTAAAACTACCCCTGACCTTAATTTTGACCTTAATACTAACCCTAGCTCTAAACATCACCCTAATATTAAACCTAAACCTAACACTAGACATAGTCCTAACCCCAATCATATAACTAGCCCAAAAAGTAACTCTACTGCAAACATTGGCTGTAACTCTAAACCTAGCCCTAACTCTAACCAAAATTTATCCCTAATCTGAAACCTAACCCTAGCTTTAACACTAAACCTAATCCTAACACTAGCCCTAACCCTAACCTAAATGTAACCCTAACCCTAGGTCTAACCCTATCCCTTAAACTAAGCCAAACCTAACCCTAATCCTAATCCTAATCCTATTACTAGTCCTAACCCTAGCCCTCATTCTAGCTCTAACCATAAATCAAACCTGACAGTTATTCTGACTCTAATGGTAACTGTAGGTCTAAACCTGACCCTAATCGTATACTGAACCCTAAAACTAGCACTAGAAATAAACCTATTCCTAAACTTAACCCTAAACATATCCCTAAACCTAATCCTAAATCTAGCCATATCTCTAGCCCTAGACATAAACAAAAATCTAGCCCTAGCCCTAGCCCTAATAATAACCTTAACCTAACCCAAACACTAACCCTACACTTAGACCTAACCCTAGTGATAATTCTGGCTTTAACCCTAAAGATGACACTAACCTGAACACTGACCCTGACCCTAACATGAACTCTAGCTTTAAACATCATGCTAACACTAACCCTAACACTAACACTTGACCTAGCCATAAGACTAACCCCAAAACTGGTTCTAATCATAACCCTAGTTCATACATTAGCTGGAGCCCTAACACTAACCCTAACCTATCTCAAAACCTGGCCCTAATCCAAGCGTTAACCCTAGCCATAAGCCAGACCCTAAAACTTCCCTAACTCTAGCTCTTATGCTATTTGTAACCTTAAGCCAAACCATAAACCTAATGCTAACCCTAGTCCTAACCCTAATCCATAGCCTAACCCAAATCCTAACCCTTTTACTAGTCCTAAGCCTAGCCCTCATTCTAGCTCTAACTATAACCCAAACCCTAATTCTAACCCTGAAACTTATACTGACTCTAACACTAACCATATGTCTAAAACTGACCCTAACCGGAACCTGAACCCCTAACATTAGCCCTACTGGTAATCCTATACCTAAACTTAAACCTAACACTAGTCTTAGACCTAAACCTAATCTTAAATCTAGTTATAAATCTAGCCCTAGACCTGAACAACAACCTTGCCCTAGCCCTAAAAATCACCCTTAACATAACCCAAACAGTAACCCTACTTCTAGACCTAACCCTAGTCCTAATTCTGGCACTAACCCCAACACTCACTCTAACCTGAACACTGACCCTGACCCTAACATAAACCTCGCTCCAAAGCTCACCCTAACTGAAAACCTAATCAAAACACTACACCTAGCCATAACCCTAACCCTAAAACTAGCCCTAATCATAACCCTAGCTATTAACTACCCATGGCCTCAACCCTAGGCCTAAAATAACACAAAACCTAGCCCTAATCATAGGCCTAAACCTAGCCCTAAGTGTAACCCTAAACTAACCATAGCCCTATCCCTAACCCTAACCTTCCCCTTAGACCTAACCCTAGATCAAAGCCTAACCTTTACCCGAAACATAACCCTAGCCCTATTGCAAACCCTAACCTAACCCTAGCCCTAATCCTACGCTTAACCATAGCCCTAACCATAGCTCTAATGCTATATACTACCCTAACCCTAGCCCTAATCCTAACCATAACCCTAGCACTAACCCTAGCTCTAATCCTATCCATTACCCTAAACATAATCCTAACACTAATTCTAACCTTAGGCTTAACCCTTACACTATCACAAATTCTAAACCTATCCATTACCCTAAAACTAACCTATCCATTACCTAAGCCTATTTATTACCCTAACCCTAACACTAACCCTAATGCTAATTAAAGCCCTAAACCTAAACCTTAACCTAAACTGAACCATAAGCCATACCCTGACCTTACTAATACATCTAGCTCTAAACTTTACCCTTACCCTAAATCTAACACTTACACTAGACCTAACCATAAACATAATCCTAAATCTATCCCTAACTCTAACCCTAGACTTAATCCTAGACAGTTACCCTAAAACCAACTCTAGCTCTAATCCTTATCCTAACTGAAAAACTATCCCTAACACTACAAACCCTAAATATACCCATAGCCATAACCCTAGTTCTTACATTACCCATACACAGTTTGAAATCTGGTATCGCTATACCACCAGATTCACACTTCCTGCTTAGAATTGCTTTTGCTATTCTGGGTCTTTTGTTTTTCCATATGAATTTCATGATTGCTTTATCTATTTCTACAAGAAATGCCATTGGGATTTTGGTTGGCATCGCATTAAACCTGTAGAGAACTTTGGGTAATATCGCCATTTTGATGATGTTAGTTCTTCCTATCCATGAACAGGGTATATTTTTCCATCTTCTAAGATCTTCTTCTATTTCTCTCTTTAGGGTTCTGTAGTTTTCATTGTATAAATATTTCACCTCTTTTGTTAGGTTGATTCCCAAGTATTTTTTTTTTTTTAGGATATTGTGAAAGGGGTGGTTGTCCTCATTTCCATTTCAGAAGATTTGTTGCCGATATACAGGAATGCCTTTGATTTGTGTGTGTTGATTTTATATCCTGCCACTTTGCTAAATTCACGTATTAGCTCTAGTAGTTTCTTTGTAGACCCTTTTGGATCTGTTAGATATATTATCATATCATCTGCAAATAGTGATAATTTAAGTTCTTCTTTTCCTATTTTTATGCCTTTAATTTCTTTTGTCTGTCTAATTGCTCTGGCTAGTATTTCGAGGACTAAATTGAATAGAAGTGGTGATAGAGGGCATCCCTTCCTTGTTCCAGATTTTAGAGGGAATGCCTTCAGTTTTTCTCCATTCAGAATGATGCCAGCCTGCCTAGCCCTAATTTTAGACATAACCCTACAACAAACAGTAGCCTTCATCCGAGCCCTAAATCTAGCTTAATCACAACCCTAACCCTAACCCTAGCCCTAATTCTAATTCTAACCCTCACTCTACCTCTGAACCTAGCTATAACACATCCCTTACCCTAAACTTAACCCTAAACCTACCCCTAATGCTAGGCCTAAACTGAACACTAATCCTAGTTCTAATCCTTGCCCTGATTTAGCCCTATCCCTAAAACTAACCATAACCCTAGCCCTAAGACTAACTCTAACTCTCACCCTAGCCTTATCCCTAGTTCTATCCCTATCATTTACCATAACCCTAAACCTAACCCTAACCCTTGCCTTATCCTTAGACCTAGCCCTAACCGTAGATCTAACCCTAACTCCAAGTCTTAACCTAACCCTAAGCCTAAGCCTAACACAAACACTAGCCCTAATCCTAATGCTAATCGTACAACCTGGGACTAAAACAAAACTGAGCAATAGGGGCTGAGGATGTGGCTCAAGTGGAGCGCATTCGCCTGGCATGTGCGGGGTGCTGAGTTCAATCCTCAGCAACAATAAAAATATAATTAAAAAAAAAAGATGTTGTGTCCACCAAAAACTAAAAAATTAAAAATAATGAAAAATTCTCTCTCTCTCTCTCTCTCTCTCTCTCTCTCTCTCTCTCTCTCTCTCTTTCTCTCTTTCTCTCTCTTTCTAAAAAAACTAAGAAATTGTCCTAATCTTTAACCTTAACTTAAACCAAACCCTAACACTACACCTAGACGTAATCCTAGCCCTAATTTGAGTCTTAACCATAACCTTAAACTAACCCTGAGGCTGAATCATTTCCTAACACTAACCCTAGGTCTAAACACCACCCTAAACTTAAACCAAACCCTAACAGTAACCCTAACCTTAATTTGAGTCATAACCCTAACCTTAAAACTAACCCTGACGCTGACTGATATCCTAACAATCATCCTAGCTCTAAAGACGGCCCTCACCTTAAAGTGAACCCTAAAAGTAATCCTAGCCCTTATTTGCATTTTAACCCTAACCCTTAAACTAATGCTGTATTTGAATTATATCCTAATACTAACCTAGCTATAAATATCACCTTAATATTAAACCTAACCCTAACACTAGACGTACCCATACCCCTAATCAACCTTAATTGTAACCTAGTTCTTACATTATCCATTTCCATAACATTAGCCCTAACCCTAACGCAAAAATTAGCCCTAATCTGAGCCCTAAACCTAGATTTAACCCTAATCCTAACCCTAACTCTAGCCCTAAACCTAGCTCAAAGCCTATCCCTTACCCAACACAAAACCCTAAACCTAATGGTAATCCTATCCCTAATCCTTAGTCTAACCAAAGCCCTAACAATATTAATATCCATAACCCTACCCTAACTCTAGCTCTACCGCTATTCCAAACCATAATGATAACCTGACCATTATTTTCACCTAGGTGAAACACTAAACCTAGGTCTAAACCTGGCCTTAACCCTAGACCAAACCATAACACTAGCCCTAGACCTAAACCAAATCCTAAATCTAGCCTTAACTCTAGCCCTGGACCTAAATAAAAACCTATCCCTAGCCCTTAAAGTAACCCTTAACCTAACACAAACACTATCCCTACCCCTAGACCTAAACTTAATTCTATTTCTGGTTGTAACCCTAACTCTAACTCGAACCCAAAGACTGACACTGCCTTTAAGAGTAAACCATCCTCTATACCTGGCCATAACCAAAGATCTAAACCTAACACTAGACCTAGCCAAAACCCTAAACCTCAAACTAGCCCTAAACATAACCCTAGCTCTCACATTACTGACAGCCCTAATGCTAAGCCTAAAACTAACACAAACCTAGAGCTAATCCTAGGCCTAAGCATAACCCTAACCCTAACCCTAACCCTAAACTAACACTTGATTAGTCCTAACCCTAGCTCAAAGCCTGACCCTTATCCAAATCATAAACCTACACCTATCCCTAAATATACTACTAACACAAGCCCTAATCCTAAACTTAACCCTAGCACTAAACCTAGCTCTAAATCTACCCATTACCCTAAAACTAACCCTAAACCTATTGATAACCCTAGGCCTAAACCTAACCCTAAACCTAACCAGAAAACTAACATTAGACCTAACCCTAAACCTCACACTTGCCATAGACCTAACTTTAGCTCAAAAGCTAACCCTTACCATAAACCTAAACATAATCATAGCCCTAACCCTAAACCTAAACCTCAATCTAAAACTAACCATAACCCTATGCCTACATCTAACCATATCCATTACTCTAACCCTACCCCTACCCCTAATGATGATGCTAGTCCTAATCCAATCATAACCATAACCATACTCTAATCTTATCCCTAGAACTAACTCTAAAACTAACTCTCACCCTAGACCTAACCATAGCTCAAAACCTAACCCTATGCTAAACATAATCTTAACACTCACCCTAGTTCTAACTCTAACCCTAATCCTAAATCATGACCTATTCCTGACCATAACCCTAGCCCTAACCTTAGTTCTAACCCTATCCATTATCCTAACCATTACCCTTACCCTAATGCTAAACCTAGGTCTAACACAAACCCTATTGCTAAACCTAACCCTATCAATTACTGTAAACCTATCTTGAACACTAAACAAAAACTTATCATTACACTAACAATGATCCTAAGGCTTATTTGAGCCCTAACCCTAAACCCTAACTTCAACCAAACTCTAACCTGATCCTGATTCTAATAAGACCCCCAGGTATAAACCTGACCCTTAACCCTAAATCTAACCCTTAAACTAGACCTAGCCATTAACCTAATCATTAAACAGCCCTCACCTCAACCGTAACCCCACACCTGACATTAGCCCTAGCCCTAATCCTAGCCCTAACCCTAACAAAAAATCCAGCCCTTATCCTAGCCCTAAAGCTAGATTAATCCTAATCCTAGTTCTAACCATAGCTCTAACCCCAATACTAACATAGCCCTAATCTTAGCCCTAAATTCACCATATCTTTAAACCTAAACATAACCCTAGACCTAAGAATAAATCTAACTCTCACACTAGCCCTATCCCTAGTTCTAACCCTATCCCTTAATGTAACCCTAACCCTAGACCTAAACTTAGTCCTAATCCTTGCCCTATCCATAGCCCAAGCATTAACCTTAGATCATAATCTATCTCTAAATCTAACCCTGACCCGGAGTCTAAGCCTAACCCTAACATGAGCCCTAACCTTAACACTAATTCTAAAACTATCCCTAATCCTAGCCCTAGCCGTAAAACAATATTGAGCCATAAGCTCTATACCTAACCTTTAAACTAAACCAAACCCTAACCATACACCTACCCATAACCCTAGCCCTAATTTGAGTTTTAAACCGAACTCTAAATCTAACCCTGACACTGACTCTGACACTAACACTAATTCTAGCTCTAAACATCACCCTAATCCTAACACTAACCCTAACACTAAACCTGGCCCTAAACTTAACCCTAAAATTAGCCCTAATTGTAACCCTTGTTCTTATATTAGCTGCAATCCTAACCCTAGCACTAACAACCCAAATCGTAGCCCTAATTCGAGACCTAACATGAGCTTTAACCCTAACCCTAACTCTAATGCTAGTCCTAGCCCTAATCAGAACCATAAAACTAGCCCTAACCCTATACATTACCATAACAATAACCCTAACCATAAGGCTAACCCTAGGCCTAAAACTAATACTATCTCTAATCCTATCCTTATAAATTTCCCAAAACCTAACATGAACCCTAATTCTAAGCCTATCATTACCCAAACCCTTACCCTAATGTTAATTCAATCCCTAACTTTAAGCCTTAACCTATTCCAAACCCTAACCTAGACCTTCACCTTAATAATACCCCTAGCCCTAAAACTGACCCTAACCCTAAACCTAAACCTTACACTAGACATACCCATAATCCTAACCCTAGCCCTAATCCTAGCCCTAGACCTAGCCTTAATTCTAACCCAAACCATAACCCGATGTTTAACGCTAATTCTAACCCTCACCCTAGCCCTAAACCTAGATATAACCCCATCCCTTATCCTAAACCTAACCATAACCCTAAACCTAACTATAATCTTAAACATAACTATATCCCTTGCCCTAACTCTAGGCGTAACCCTAACACTAAGCCTAGCATTAATCCTAATTTAGTCCTATTCTAACCCTAAACCTAGCCTTAAGCCTAACTCTAACACTTGCCCTAGCCCTAGCCCTAGTTCTATCCTTAGCCCTAACATAAAACAAACCCTAACACTACACCTAGACCTAACCATAGCCTTAATTAAAGTCCTAAACCTAACCTTAAAAGTATACCTGACACTGACTCATATGCTTAACTCACCCTAGCTTGAAACTTCATCCTAAACTTAAACCAAAACTTAACAGTATCCCTAGCCCTTATGTAAGTCCTAACACTAACCCTGACCATGACTCATATCCTAAAACTAACCCTAGATCTAAATATAACCCTAACCTTAAACTTAACTCTAACACTAAAACTACGCCAACCCTAACCCTAACCCTAACCCTAAAACTAACCCTAATTGTAACCCTAGTTCTTATATTAGCAATTGCCCTAACCCTAGTTCTAACCCTAACACAAAACTAGCCCTAATCCTAACCTTAAACCTAACTTTAACCCTAACCCTACCCTAACTCTAGCCCTAAACCAAGCTCTGACTCTCTCCCTTACCTTAAGTGAAACCGTAACTCTAATGGTAAACCTATATCTGACCATAATCCTTAGGCTAACCAAAACATGAACCCTATTATTAGTCCTGACCCTAGCCTTCATTCTACTCTAATCTTATCCCAAATCCTTACACAAACCCTGACCCTTATTCTGACCCTAACACAAACCCTAGGTCTAAAACTGACCCTCAACCTGGAGTAAACCCTAACACTGGCCATACCGCTAACTTATACCTAAACCTAACCTTAACACTAGACATAACTCTAACTCTCACACTATCCCTATCCCTATTTCTAAGCCTATCCATTACCTTAACCCTAACCCTAGCCCTAACCCTTGTCCTATCCTTAGTCCTAGCACTAACCCTAGATCTAACCCTAACTCAAAATCTAACACTAACCCTAAGCCTAAGCCAAACACTAAAACTAGCCCTAAAACTAATGATAATGGTAAAACTAGCCCTAACCTGAACCCTAGCAGTAAAATAAACTGAGCAATATCCCTAACCTTCAACCTTAACTTAAACCAAACCCTAACACTACACCTAGACCTAATTATAGCCTTAATTCGAATCCTAACCCTAACCTTGAAACTAACCCTGACCCTGACTTATATCCTAACACTTACCCTAGCTCTAAACACGCTCCTAACCTTAAACTAAAACCTAAAAGTAAACCTATTCTTAATTCGAGTCCTAACCCTAACTCTGACTCTTACTCATATCCTAACACTAACCCTAGTTCTAAATATCATCCTAACCTTAAACCTTACCCTAACACTAGACCTACCCCTAAACCAAACCCTAAAATTAACCCTCATTGTAACCCTAGTATTTACATTAGCCATTGTCCTATTATTAGCCTTAACCCTAACCCCAAAACTATCCCTAACCCAAGCTCTAAACCTAGATTGAACCCTAACCCTAACTCTAGCCCTAACCCTAGCTCTAAGGCTATCCCTTAACCTATGAATAACCCTAACCCTAATGGTAGCCCTAGACCTATGCCTAATCCTTAGACTAACCAAAATCCTAACCTAATAAATAGTCCTGACCCTAGCCCTCATTCTAGCTCTAATCCTATCCAAAATCTGAACACTAACCCTGACCCTTTTTCTGACAGAAACACAAACCCTAGTTCTAAACCTGACCCTAACACTAGACTAAAACCTACCACTAGCAGTGGACCTAAACCTAATCCTAAATCTAGCCTTATCTCTAGCCCTAGACCTAAACAAAAACCTAGTCCTAGGCCTAACAATAACCCTTATCCTAACACAAACACTAACCCTACCCCTAGACCTAAATCTACTCCTAATTATGGCTATTACCCTAACTTGAACTCTAACCCAAACACTGACTCTGCCTTTAACAGTAAACCTACTTCTAAACCTGACCCTAACTGAAAATCTAAACCTAACACTAGATCTTGACATAACCCTAACCCTGAAACTAGCCTTAATCATAATGCTAGCTCTTGCATTACCCTCAGCTTTAATCCTAGGCCTAAACCTAACACAAAACCTAGAACTAATCCTAGGCCTTAACCTAGCCCTAAGCATAACCCTAACCCTAACCCTAGCCCTAACCCAAACCTAACCCTCACCTTAGTCCTAACACTAGCTCAAAACCTAACCCTTACTATAAACATAAACCTAGATCTATCCCAGAATCTAACATTAAACCTAGTCCAAATCTTAACCTTAACACAAGCCCTAACCCTAGCTCTAAACTTAGCCATTACCCTAACCCTAAACCTAATTGTAACCCTAGCCTTAACCCTAATTATAATCCTAACCCTAAACAGAAAACTAACCGTAGACCTAACCCTAAACTAGTATTCTCTATAGCCCAACCATAAATCAAACCCTAACACTTAACATAAACCTAAACATAACCATAGACACAACCTTAACCCTAAACTTAAATCTAGCCCTGTCCCTAACCCTAAACCTGCAACAAACCATATTTATTACCGTAAACCTAAACCTAAACTTAATTATAACCATTCCCCTAGCCCTAACCCTAATCCTAAACCTACCATCATCCTATCTCTAAACATAACTCTGAACGTAACCCTTGCTCTAACCCTAATCATAGATAAGAACCTAACTCTTACACTAAACATAACACTAACACTAACCCTAGTTCTAACCTATAAATTAACACTAACTCAAGACCTAATCCTAACCAAAAGTCTAGCTATAAACTTAAGTCTAACTGTATCCATTACCCTAATCATAACACATATTCTAATGCTAATGCTAGGCCTAACCCTATCTCAAGACATAATCCTAACCAAAACCATAGCCCTAACCTTAACTCTAACTGTATCCATTACCCTAAACATAACCCTTTCCCTAATGCTAACCCTAGGCCTAACCCTAAACCTATCACTAACCCCAACCCTATCAATTACTCTAAACCTAACTTGAATGCTAAATTTAACCCTATCATTACCCTAACTGTAACCCTAATGGTAATTTAAGCACTAACCCTAAACTCAAACCTAAAAGAAACCCTAACCATGATCCTGACCCGAATAATTCCCCTATCTCTAACATGACCCTTACCCTAAACCTAATCCTTACATTAGACATAGCCATAACCTAACCCTAAAATTATCCATAACCATAACATTAGATCTGACTTTAGCTCTAGATATAATCCTAGTGCTAACCCAAAAACAAACCCTAGCCCATATTAGCACTAAACATAGCCTTAATCATAACCCTAACCTTAAACCTAGGCCTAACTTAAAACCAACCCTATCCCTAATCTTAGACCTAATAGCCCTATCCCTAACTTTAATCATAACCCTAGCCCTAAAACTAAGTCTAACTCTCTCCCTAGCCCTAAAACTAGTCCTAAACCTATCCCTTACTGGAACTCTCAACCTAGTCCTAACCCTAGGCCTAACCCTAGCCGTTTTCTTATCCCTAGCCCTAACCCTAGATCTAACCATTACTCTAAATCTAAACCTAATGCAAAGCCTAAGCCTAAATCTAACACTAACCCTAACCCTAACGCTACTCCTAAAACTAGCCCAAACTCTAGCCCTAACCTTAATACAAAACTGAGCCATAGCCCTAACCCTAACCCTTAAACTAAACCAAACCTTAATCGGACACTTGCCCTAATCCTAGCCCTAATTCTAGTTTTAAGCAGAACTCTAAAACTAACCCTAACCCTGATTCTGACGCTAACACTAACCCTAGCTTTAAACACCGCCCTAAACACAACCCTAAGCATAACACTTGACCTAGACCTAACCCTAACCCTAACCCTAAAAGTAGCCCTAATTGTAACCCTAGTACTTACATTAGCCATAACCCTAACCCTAGCCCTAACATAACCCAAAACCTAGCCTAATCTGAGCCCTAAACCAATCTTTAACCCTAACCTTAACCGTAACCCTAAACCTAGCACTAATAATAACCATAACCTTAGCTCTAACCCTAACTCTAACCCTATCCATTACCCTAACCATAATCCTAACCCTAATGCTAGCCCTAGGTCTAAACCTTACCATATCCATAATCCTAACCCTATCCATTACCCTAAACCTATCTTGAAACCTAAACCTAACTATATCATTACCATAATCCTAAATCTATGCTAATTTGAGCCCTACATTTAAACCTTACCCTATCCCAAACACTAATCATGACCCTGACCCAAACAATACCCTTAGCTCTAAACCTGATCCTAACCCTAAACCTAACCCTTACACTACATCTAAACTTACCCTAAACTATCTTTAACTGTAAAGCTGGAACTGAAACTAGCCCTAGCCCTAATCCTAGCCCTAAACCTAACCTTAATTCTAACCAAAACCATAACCCGATGTTTAACCCTAATTCTAACCCTTGCCCTAGCCCTAAACCTAGCTATAACCCCATCCCTTACCCTAAACCTAACCATAACCCTAAACCTAACCACAATCTTAAATCTAACCACATCCCTTGCACTAACTCTAGGCGTAATCCTAACACTAATCCTAGCACTAATCCTAATTTAGTCCTATTCTAACCCTAAACCTAGCCTTAAGCCTAACTCTAACTCTTGCCCTAGCCATATCTCTAGTTCTATCCTTAGCCCTAGTCCAACCCTTGATCTAAACCTAACTCTAAATTTAAACCTAACTCTAAATTTAACCACAACAATAATCCTAAACCAAACCCTAACACTAGCCCTTACAATAATGCTAATCCTAAAACTTGCCTTACCACTAGCTCTACCTTAAAACAAAACCAAGCCATATCCCTAACTCTAAACCTTTATCTAAACCAAACCATAAACTAGCCCTAACCCTAACTCTAAAAATAATCCTTTCCCTGACACTGATTCTAACACTAATTCTAGCTCTAAACATCACCCTAAACTTAAATTAACCCTAACACCAGATCTAGCCTTAACCATAACCCTTAAAATAAACCAAAACTTAATCCTACACTTGCCCTAAAACTAGCCCTAATTGTAACCCTAGTTCGTATATTAGTCATTGTCATAACCCTAGCCCTAACCCTAACACAAATCTTACCCCTTATTCTAGTCATAACCGTAACATAAACCCTAATCTGAACCCTAAACTAGCCCTAACCTTAACCCTAACCTGAGCCGTAACCCTAGCTCTAACCCTATCACTTACCCTAAGCCATACCATAAAACAAATGCTAACCCTAGTCCTTAACCCTAATCCTTAGCCTAACTTAAACACTAACAGTATTACTCGTGCTAACCCTAGTCCTCATTCGAGTTCTAACCCTATCTCTGACCCTTATTCTGACCCTAACAGTAACCCTAGGTCTAAACCATACCCTAACCCTAAACCAAACCCTAACACTAACCCTACCAGTAAGCCTATATTTATAACTAACCCTAACATAGATCTAGACCCCAAACTAAGCCTAAATATAGCTATAATTCCAGCCCTAGACCTAAACAAAATCCTAGCTCTAGCCCTAACAATAACCCTTCACCTAAACTAAACTCTTACCCTAACCATAGACCTCACACTACTCCTAATTCTGGCTCTAGCCCTAACCCTAATCCTATCCAGAACACTGACCCTGAATCTAACATTAACCTGTCTCTAAACCTGACCCTAACCCAAAACCTAGTCCTAAAACTAGACCTAGCCTTAACCCTAACCCTAATACTGGCCCTAAACCTAACCCTACCCTAACCATATTTTAATCCTAATCTTAAACGTAACAGTAGCCCTAACCCTAACCATAGTCCTAACCCTAGCCCTCAACCTAACACAAAACCTAGCCATAATCCTAGGCATAAACTTAGACCTAATCATAACCCTAACCCTGACCCTAGCCCTAACACTAATCCTAATACTAACGCTTGGCTTAGACATAACCCTAGTACAAAGCAAAACCTTTACCCTAAATATTAACCTAGCCCTATCCTAAACCATAACCCTAACCCCAGCTCTTATCCTAACCTTAATCCTAGCTCGAACTTTAGTTCTAACCCTGTAAATTACCTAATTATAACCCAATCCATAACACTAAAACTAATCCTACCATAAACGTATCCCAAGACCTAACCATAAAACTAAACCTCACCATAGCCCTAACCCTCGCGGATATTAAGCCATACATTAAACCTAATCCTAAGACTAGCCCTAATCCACACCCTAACCATAACACTAACACTAACCCTAAATCTAACATTATCCATTAATATAACCCTAACTGTAATGAAAAATCTAGCCATAACCTAACCCTAACTGTAAAGAAAAATCTAGACATAACCCGAACCCTAAACCAAACCCTAACTATAAACATATCCCTAGACCTGAACGTAAACCTAAACCTCACCCTAGCCACTATTCTAGCTCACAGAGTAACCCTTACCCTAACCTAACCATAACCGTAGCCCTAAATCTAACACTTACCATAACACCAAACCCTAGCCCTATCCCTAAACCTAATTCTAATTTTAGACTTAATCCAAACCATAACCTAGCCATAACCCTAGCTCTAAATCTATCCATTATACTAAACATAATACTAACCTATTGTTAAATTTAACCCTATTGCTAAACCTTAACCCTATTGCTGAACCTAACCCATCCATTACCCTAAACCTTAACTGAAACCTAAACATAACCCTATCCATTACCCTAACCCTAAGCCTAAACCTAACACTAATTCAAGCCCTAAACCTAAACTTTGACTGAAACCAAATGCTAACCCTGACTCTAAACCTAATAATGCAACTCTAAACCTGACCCTTACCCTAAACATAACTCTGACACTAGACCTAGCCATAACCTAACCGTACAACTAACTTTAATCATAACCCTAGGCTTGACATTAGCTCTAGCCCTAGTTCTAGCCCTGAAATTAACAGAAACCCTAGCCCTAAACCTAGCCTTAATCTTAATGTAAACACCAACCCTAGCCCTAATCCTTATTCCAACCCTCTCCCTAGACCTAAAGCTAGCTATAATCTTGCCCATTCCACTAAACTTAATCCTAACCCCAATGCTAAACCTAAACCTAGCCCTATCCCTAGGCCTAACCCTCACACTAACCCTAGCCCTAATCCTAGCACTATTTTAGCTTTAACCCAAACCCTAACACTAAGTCTATTCCTAAATCTAAATCTAACTCTCATCCTAGACATTTTCCTAGGTCTAACTCTATTTCTTACCATAACACTAACCCTAGCCCTAACCATAATGCTGGATCTAACCCTAACTCTAAATCTAACCCTAAACCCAAGCCTAAACCTCACCCTAACACTAGCCCTAACCTTAATACTAATTCAAAATCTAGTCCTAACCCTAGCCCTAGCCCTAAAATAAAACCGAGCAATAGCCCTAAACCTAAAACTAACCCTAACCCATAGAAGTCAAGATGAAGTGAAACCTTAAAACACAAACTGTTTCTGACAGTGAACCTTGAACTGAGAAGGCCCAAAATGGGAAACATAGTAATTCTAGGTAAAAGATGAATTCAACTGGTATCAAAAAAAAAAATTGGAACAAAACTATCTCTAACCCGAACATAAGTTCTAACCCTAGCCCTAACCCTAATACTAAAACTAAGCCTTTCCTGTTTATAGAGCTTGATCAAAAAAGTCAAAAACTTGGAGTGCCTAGTAGGGCAAGGTAACAGATGAATCCTGCCCAGTATCAAATATTCTGACCAATAATCGGGGAAGGTGTTTCAGTACATGCCTATTTCCCCTGTTTTTTCCTAAAGTACCCTTGGATAAATTGTTTTTTAATGCTTCAGCTTAAGGTACTTTCACAAGAAACAAACCAGAGCATGCCCACAGCGAAGTGATTGAGTGTGAAGTTTCATGCATCTAGCACTAACCCTGTTTGATTTCCAGCTCTATTTACATCCACACCTATAGGCCATAATGTAGTGAAAACTAAAAATTCAAACTGTTCCTGACACTGAACCATTGAACCTTGAAGGCCCAAATTTGGGAAGCCTATTAAGGTTGGTCACAGATGAATCCTGTATAGTATCAAAGTAATCTGACCAAAATATTTGAAGCTCTTTCAGTACATGTGTATTTTGCTTGCTCCTAAAGCACTCAGAGATAAAGTTGTTTCTTACTACTTCAGCTTAGGGATACTTCACAGGAAACAAACCAGAAAATGCTCACTGAGAACTGATTAAGTGTGTGAAGATTCAAGCAGCTAGCACAACATGTTTGATTTCCAGCTTCATTTCCTTTCACCCCTATAGGGCAAAAAGAAGAGAAACATGAAAATTGAAACTGTTCCTGAGAGAAAACCCTTTTATGTAGGAGACCCAAACATTTGGGGTACAGTAAAAATAGGAAAAAAAGGTGAATCCTGCCCACAATGATAGAAATTAAAAAAAAAAAA
>NW_026004631.1:138174-175414 GCF_001458135.2 Marmota marmota marmota | reverse complement strand
CATGATTCAGCTTATTACTAATTTCACAAGGAACAAACCAGAGAGTGTCCACAGAGAATTTATTGAGTGTGTGAAGTTTCAAGCAGTTAGCACCAACCTTGTTTGATTTCCAGCTCCATGTGCATTTACCCATGTAGGTCAAAATGAAGTGAATCTGTAAAATACAAATTATCCCTGACAGCAAAGAATTGAACCGAGAAGGCCAAAAACTGGGAAAAATAGTAAGGCTAGGTAAAAATGTATCCTGCCCAGTACCGAAGAAATTTGAACAAGACAAACTTGAACCCTAACACTTGACCTAACTCTAACCTAACCTGTTTAGAGAACCTTTGATCATAGAAGTCTCAAAGTTGAGGAGCCTAGTGGGGCAAGCTAACAGATGAATCCTGCCCAGTATCAAAGAAATCTAACCAAATGATTGGGGGAGGTAGTTCAGTGCATGCATATTTTCCTGTTGTCTCCTAAAAAGCTCTCGCATAGTGTTGTTTTTGAATGCTTCATTGTTGGGATACTTTCACAAGGATAAAACCAGAGCATCCTCACAGAGAACTGATTGAGAGTGTGAAGTTTCAAGCAGCTAGCAAAAACCCTGTTTGATTTCCAGCTCCATTTCCATTTACCCATATAGGTAAAACTGAAGTGAAACCTCCAAATAAAAACTGAAATACTGACAGTGAACCTAGAAGGCCCAAACCTGAGTAACATAGTAAGGCTAGGTAAAAGATAAATCCTGCCTAGTATCAAAGAAATTTGAACAAAAATACTGTAAACTTAACACTAGATCTATCCTTAATCCTAACCCTACAGCTCACTCTAGCCTGTTTAGAGAACCTTTGATCATAGATGTCCCAAACTAAGGGAGCCTAGTGGGGAAAGCTAAGAGATGAATCCTGCACAGTATCAAAGAAATCTGAGCAAATAATGGGGGAAGTGTTTCATACATGTATATTTCCTTGATTTCTCCAAAAGTGCTCTGGGATAAAGTTGCTTTGCATGTTTCAGCTGAGGGCAACATTCACAAGGAACAAACCAGAGAGTGCCCACAGAGAACTGATTGAGTGTGTGCAGATTCAAGCAGCTAGCACCAACCCTGTTTGATTTTGTGCTCCATTTTTCTTCAAAAAAAATAGTTCAAAATAAAGTGAAACCTTAAAATACAAATTGTACCTGACAGCAAACCATTGAACCAAGAATGCCCAAATCATGGAACATTGTGAATCTAGGTAAAAGATGTTTGCTTCAGTTTAAGGTACTTTAACAAGGAACAACCAGAGAGCTGATTGAGTGTGTGAAGTTTCAAGGAGCTAGTACTAACTCTGTTTAATTTCCAGTGACATCTTCATTCATGTCTATAGGCCATAATAAAGTGAAACCTAAAAATTCAAACTGTTCCTGACAGTTAACCAGCAAACTTTGAAGGCCCAAACTTAGGGATCCTACTAATGCTTGGAAAAGGATGAATCCTGTAAAGTATCAAAACAATCAAGCAAAATAAGTTGTAGCTTGCTCCTAAAGTGCTCACAGATAAAGCTGTTTCTTTCTAATTCACCTTTGGGCTACTACAAGAAGAAACAAATCAGAGAATATGCACTGAGAACTGATTGAGTGTGTGAAATTTCAAGCAGCTAGCACAAACCCTGTTTGAGTGCAGCTCCATTTTCATTCACCCCTATAGGGCAAAATGAAGTGAAACATGAAAATTAAAACTGTTCCTGAGAGCAAACCCTTTTACTAGAGGCCCCAACATGGGGAGCATACTAAGAATAGGAAAAAGATAAATCCTGCCCAGTATCCAAAAGGTTGAAAACAACTGACTCTAACTCTAACAGTAGTTATAATCATAACTCTAACCATAACTCTAAGCCTAACCTGTTAAGAGAACCTTTGATCATAAAAGTTTTAAATTTGGGAAGACTAGTGGGGAAAGCTTACATATGAATCCTGCACAGTATCAAAGAAATCTGAACAAATAATTGGGGGAGGTATTTCAGTACATGCATATTGCCCTGTTTTCTCCTAAAGTGCTCTTGCATGCTTCAGATTATCACTACTTTTACAAGGAAGAAACCAGAGAGTGGCCACAGACAACTGATTGAGTATGTGAAGTTTCAACCAGCTAGCACCAACCCTCTGATTTCCAGCTCCATTCTCATTTACCCATATAGGTCAAAATGAAGTGAGACTTTAAAAACAAACTATTCCCAACAGTGAACCATTGAACCGAGAAGGCTCCAAACTGGGGCACATAGTAAGGCTAAGTAAAAGATAAATCTTCCCAGTATCAAAGAAATTTGAACAAAACAATCTCTAACCCTAACACTAACTCTAAATCTACCCCTAACCCTAACCATAACACTAACCCTTACCTGTTTAGAGAACCATTGATCCTAGAAGTGCCAACCTTGGGGAGCCTAGTGGAGCAAGCTAAAAGATGAATACTGTGTAATATCAAAGAAATCTGATCAAATTGTTGGGAGACTTATTTCAGTACATACATGTTTCTCTGTTTTCTCCTTAAGGGCTCTCAGATGCAATTTCTTTTGCATGCTTCATCTTTGGCCTACCTTCAAAAGAAAGAAACCAGAGAGTGCCCACTGAGAACTGATTGTGTGAAGTTTCAAGCACCTCCTGCTGACCCTATTTGATTTCCAGCTCAATTTTCATTCACATCAATAAGCCATAATGAAGGGAAACTTTAAAATACAAACTGTTCCTGACAGCGAACCATTGAACCTACAAGGTCCAAACCTGTGGAGCATGGTAAGGCTAAGTAAAAGATGAATCCTGCCCAGTATCATAGACATTTGAAGAAAACTAGGTCTGCATGGGTGCTCTCAGTGCAAATGGAAGGCTCAGCTGTGCAGTTTCTCTGGGTGCAGACAGCAGTCTCAGCCACACAGGTGCACTCACCACAGAGAGAAGGCAGCACAGAACACAGAGGCTGCTTGTGGGTCACCAGACTGAGCTCTGGACACAGCACAAGGTCACTCTAGAACCACCCACCTCACCATGGGTAATAGATGGAATCCATCTTGCAAAACCTTACTTGCCATCTATCAGTGGGCACGGCTATCAGCTTGGTTCTGCAGCTTATCAGGTACCCGGTTTCCAACTCCCCTACCTCCAGCTGTGATAACTCAAGATTATTCTCATGAGTTTTGAGGGGTGTAGCTATCAATGTGGAACATCAACTCTACAGGCATCTTGTTTCCAATTCAGAGACTAAGAGTAGTGAGGATCCTGGTAGAAGCTCAAGCCCTCTCACCCTGGCTACCTCCACCTGAGCACAGAGACTTAAGCTAGGAATAGACCACTCCACCTACTGCAAGAAAAGAAAACAGAGTTCGGAGAGACTTTTTTTTCTTTCTTACTTTTCTTTTCTTGCTCTTCTCATCCATTCTCCTCTACCCTTCCCCCTCTGGTCTTCACAACCTCAACATATGTGAAGCCAAGAACTTTCCATAAAATTGGACTTTAGGAACTGAATCACTAGAATTGTATAATATTGAGGAATTCCATAGGCACCACCTCACCACCTCTTTATTTGCACTGATTTTCTTTCTCCCTCTCTTTCCTTCTTTCCTTGTTATTTTTTCTTCTTTTTTCTTTCTTCCTCTATTGCACTTTCAGCCTCCTAACTTTTACTATTTATACATAGGGTAATTTTATGAATACAGATAAGAGTTTGAATTTATACCTTCTTCCATAAATTCTCCCTGTCTATTCATTAGAGTTCTCCTCCAAAGTTGCCAAGTTAGATTAATCACATACCCTCATTCCTTTTCCCCTTAACATAGCATCCTACCCCTGACCCTCAGTTCTCTATACACCACCAGAAATGGTATGCCTTTCATGAAACTAATGACTATATTCTAAATAATAATTGAAGCCAACATCTGTAGACACAGAGTCTAAATATAAATGTATTTATAATGGTTAGGCTTAGGCTTTGGGTTAGGGTTAGATTTAGAGTTAGGTTTTGATCTATGGTTAGGGCTACGGCTAAGGATAGGGCAAGGGTTAGGACTAAAATTTGGGTTAGGTTTAGGATTATGATAAGGGAAAGGGTTAGATCTAGTAATAGGGCTAGTATGAGACTTAGAGTTAGTCTTAGGGCTAGAATTAGGGTTAGGGTTAGGGTTAGGGATAGGGCAAATTTAGGGATAGTGTTAGTGTTAGGTTTAGGCCTTGGTTTAGGGTTAGAGTTAGGATTATGTTTAGGGTAAGGTTTTGGGTTATAGCTAGGTTGAGGGCTAGGGCAAGGATTAGTATTAGGGTCAGGGCTAGGGCTATTTTTAGGGTTATGATTAAAGGTAGATTCAGGGCTAGGATGAGGACTAATGTTTGTGTTAGGTTTAGGGCTAGTATTAGGGCTAGGGCTAATGTCAGGTCTAGGGTTACAGTTAGAGATAGATTCAGTGTTAGGTTTATGGCTTTGTCCAGTGTAGGGGTTAGGTGTATAGTAAGGGACAGTTTTAGAGGTAGGGTTATTATTAGAATCAGGATCAAGGTGAGAGTTTGGGTTAGGTTAGGGTTTAGGTTTAGGGCTTGAATTATCATTAGGGTTTCAGGTTAAGGTAATGAAAGTGTTAGATTTAGGGTTTAGGTGTGGTTTAGTGTAATGGATAGTGTTAGGTTTAGGCCTAGGGTTAGCATAAGGGTTATCATTAGGGTAATGTATAGGTTTAGTCCTAAGAATAGGGGTAGGGTTATGTATAGGATTAGGGCTTTTGTTTGGGTTAGGGTTAGGCTTTAGGTGTGGTTTGGTGTAATAAATGGGTTTCAGGTTAGGCCTAGGCTTAGCATAATAGGTTATCATTAGGGTAATGGATAGGGTTAGACCTAAGTTTAGGGGTACGGTTATGTATAGGATTAGGGCTTTTTTTGTGTGTTAGGGTTAGATTTATGTTTAGGGTTAAAGCTAGGTTTAGCAGCCGGGGATATGGCTCAAGAACTAGTGTGCTTGGGCTGGGGATGTGGCTCAAGCGGTAGCACGCTCGCCTGGCATGCGTGCGGCCCAGGTTCGATCCTCAGCACCACATACAAACAAAGATGTTGTGTCCGCCGAGAACTAAATAAATAAATATTAAAAAAATTCTCTCTCTCTCTCTCTCTCTCTCTCTCTATCTCTCTCTCTCTCTTTAAAAAAAAAGAGGTAGTGTGCTCAATGGCATGTGCAGGGCACTGGGTTCGATCCTCAGCACCACATACCAATAAAATAAAGATGTTTTGTCCACCGAAATTAAAAAATAAATATTAAAAATAACTAGGTTTAGGACTCAGATTAAGGCTAGGTTTTGGGTCAGGTTAGGGTTAGGGTTAAGGCTACGGCTAATGTACAAAGTAGCATTATGATTAAAGCTAGTGATAGGGTCAGGGTTAGGGCTACATCTAGTGTTAGGGTTAAGTTTATGGTTGTGATGATATTTAGAGCTAGGTATAATGTTAGGGTCAGAATCAGGGTCTGGATTAGTTTTCAGGTTAGGGTTAGGACTAGAATTAGAGATAGGATTAGGACTAGGTGTAGGGTTAAAGTTTGGTTTAGGTTAAGTATTAGGGTTAGGATTATGATTCGGTTTTGTTTTAGGGCTAGGGGTAGAGTTAGGGCTAGTTATCAGATTAAAGTTAGGATTAGGGCCAGTGTTAGTGTGAGGTTTAGGCTTAGGTTTAGGGTTATATTTAGAGTTAGGTTTAGATTTAGGCTTTGAGCTAGGGCTAAGGATAGAGCTAGGATTAGAGCTACATTTAGGGCTAGGTTTAGGGTGATGGTAAATGATAGGGTTAGAACTATTTATAAGGCTAGGGCAAGAGTTTGAGTTAGTCTTAAGGCTAGGGTTAGGGTTAGGTTAGAAATAGGGCTAAATTAGGACTGGGATTAAGACTAGGGTTAGTGTTAGGGTTATGCCTAGGTTTAGGGCTGGGGTAGTGTTAAGGTTAGGGTTAGGGTTAGGTTTAGTTTAAGGGATGGGAGTATAGCTATTTTTTAGGACTAGGGTGAGGATTAGAATTAGGGTTATGGTTAGGGTTAGGTTTATGATTAAGGCAAGGTTTATGGCTAGGATGTGGTCTAAGGTTTGTGTTAGGATTAGGACTAGGATAAGAGCTAGGCATAATGTCAGGTCTAGGGTTACAGTTAGGGAGAGTTTTAGGGTTAGGTTTATAGCTAGGTCTATTGTATGGGTCAGGTTTCTTGTTAGGGTCAGGTTTAGAGCTATGGGTATTATTAGGGTCAGGATCAGGGTTAGAGTTTTTATTAGATTAAGGTTTAGGGATAAGGCTCAAGTTATCATTATGGTTAGGGATAGGTTAATGATAGTTTTAGGTTTGGAGCTCAGGTTATGTGTAGGGTAATGGATAGGATTAGTGTTAAGGATAGAATTAGAATTCAGCCTAGGGTTAGCAGAAGCGTTAGGGTTATCGTTAGGGTAATTGATAAGGTTAGAGCTAGTGATAGGGCTAGGGTTATGCTTAGGGTTAGGTCTAGGGTTAGGCTTAGGTTTAGGGTTAGGGCTAAGGGTAGGGTTATGGTTAGCTTTAGGGTTAAAACTTGGGTAGGGCTTGGGTTAGGGCTAGGTTTTGCAATAGGTTAGAGCTATGGCAAATGTAAGAAATTTGTTATGATTAGGGCTAGTTTTAGGGTTAATGTTAGAGCTAAGTATAATTTTAGAGTTAGTTTTAGGGTTAGGGTGATGTTTAGAGCTTGGGTTAGTGTTAGTGTCAGGGTCAGTGTTCACTTTAGGGTTATGGTTAATGGGAAAGGCAGAATTAGGACTAGGGTTAAGTTTAGGGGAAGGGTTAGTGTTTAGCTTTAGGCTAAGGGTTATTATTAGGGCTAGGGCTAGAATTTTGGATAGATTAGGATTAGGTTTAGGTATAGGGCTAGTGTTAGGGTTCGGTTTAGGTATAAGGTTACCAATAGGAATAGTATTATAGTTCGTTTTAGGGTTAGGTTAAGTTTTAGACCTATGAATAGTTTTAGGGTTAGAATAAGGGTCAGAGTTAGGGTTAGTGTTTGGGTTATGGTTAGAGCTACAATGAGGACTAGGGTTAGGACTACTAAGAGGGTTAGGGTTTGGATTAGGTTAAGGATTAGGATTAGTATTAGCATTAGGTTTAGGGTTTGGCATAGGGTAAGGGATAGGATTAGAGCTAGAGTTAGGGGTAGGGTGAGGGATAAAGCTTGATTTAGGGCTCAGATTTGGGCTAGTATTTGTGTTAGGGTTATGGCTAGGGTTAGAGCAAAGGCTAATGTAATATCTAGGGTTTTAGGGTTAGTTTTAGGGTATGGTTAGGGGTTAAACCTCTAGTTTTAGGATTAGGTTTAATGTTAGGGTGAAATTTAGAGCTAGTGTTAGTGTTAGGTTAATAATAGTCAGGGTCAGGTTTAGTTTTAGGGTTAGGATTAGGACTCGAATTAAGGCTAGGGTTACTGTAAGGGTTTGGTTTAAGGTTAGGGTGGTGTTTAGAGCTAGGGTGAGTGTTAGGATATGAGTCAGAGTTAGGGTTAGTATTAAGGTTAAGATTAGGACTCGAATTAGGGCTAGGGTTAGGTATAGGTGTAGTGTTAAGGTTTGGTTTAAGTTAAGGTTTAGGGTTGGGCTGTTGTTAGGTTTTGTTTTACTGCAAGGGTTAGGGTTAGGGCTAGTTTTATGATTAGCGTTAGGGCTAGGGATAGTGTTAATGTTAGGCTTAGGCGTAGGTTTAGGGTTAGATTTAGAGTTAGGGTTATATCTAGGGTTAGGACTAGGAATAAGGATTTGGCAATGGTTATGGCTAGGTTTAGGGCTAGGGTTAGGATTACGGTAATGGATAGTTTTAGAAGTAGGGATAGGGCTAGTGTGAGAGTTAGAGTTAATCTTAGGCCTAGGGTTTGGTTTAGGGTTAGGGATAAGTTTAAATTAGGGCTAGGATTAGGGCTAGGGTTAGTGTTCACCTTAGGCCTAGCATTAGGATTAGGGTTAGGATTAAGTTTAGGGTAAGGAATGACGTTATAGCTAGGTTTTGTGATAGGATGAGGGTTAGAATTAGGGTTAGAGCTATGGTTAGGGTTAGGGTAATGATTAATGCTAGGTTTAGGGCTAGGATGAGGACTATAGTTTATTTCAGGGTTAGGGCTATGATTAGGGCTAGGGCTAATATCAGATCTAGGGCTATGGTTAAAGATAGTTTTAGGGTTAGTTTTATGTAATGAAAGGGTTAGGTTCAGGGTTAGGGTCTGGTTTAGAGCTAGGGGTATTATTAGGTCAAGGTCTTGTTTAGAAGTTTGGGATAGGTTAAGTTTTAAAGTTAGGGCTCAAATTAGCATTATGGTTAGTGTTAGTGTAATGATAGGGTGAGGTTTAGGCTTTAGGTTTGGTTTAGAATAATGCATAGGTTTAGGATTAGGGATAGGGTTAGGTTTAGGCCTAGGGTTATGGTTACAGCAATGGTTAGGGTTAGAGATAGGGTTAGAGCTAGGGTTATGGTTTTGATTAGGGCTAGGGTTAGGATTAGGGTTAGGGTTAAAACTCGAGTTAGGGCTTGGATTAGGACTAGGTTTTGGGTTACGTTAGTGCTAGGGTTAGAGGTAAGGCTAATGTAAGTACCAGGGTTAAAATTAGGAGATCCAGGTGGGGAGGCAGAGCTTTCAGTACCTCCTCAATAACGGGGGTCAGAGAGACGCATTGATATGCTTACATTCTACCTGCTGAATAACTCCTAGCAAAATTCCACTGAAGAGAGACCGGCCGGGAATTAGTAGGATTTTTGGAGTTGACAGTTTGCCCCAGACGAGTGAATCTCCACCACATGGCGCAGAGGTCCAGACCCGCCAGCTGCCGCCCACGCGACTTGGCGACCGTGGGCCACCCACCCGCATGGCCCCAGCCCACGTGACTCGGCGACCAGCCTCCGAGGCGCAGCTCAGCAGGAGCAGCGCAGGGACACTAGGAAGAGGTCTCTAGCCAAGCCTTCATGAAATAGCAAAACGTGAGCTGAAACCAACCGAGATTGGGTCAGACCAGAGACAGACCAGTCCCACCCCTCCCTTCAGACACTCCAGCAAGGAGCCTGGGGCCCGCCATAGCAGAGAGGTGACGTCACCGGAATTCGGCCGACGGAATTCCTTCCCAGCGGAATCCACTTTAGCGGCTGTATGACTCCCACCCCCACCAGATAAAAGCAGCCGGGAAACTTCGGGAATCTCTCCAGGGGTGTGACTGTAGGGAAGCAGAGGGGATTCCCTATCCCCGACTCCTCTTACCACCAGCGGCGACACCCAAGGTCTTAGCCGCCATTTTTCGGGGGCGTGCCCACCAAAGGGGTCTGGAAAAATTAAACTGTTGGATCCCAGATCACCACTCCACAGCACTGGGGCTTAGATGAATGACAGAGAGAGTGCTCAGTCATTCGGGAAATAGGACACGCAGTGGGGCTGCAAGTGTAACCATATCCTTGGGGAACCGCCTCCGGTGAACAGGACCTGGCCTGCTGGCAGGAGGAAGGGGGAGGGGCTGGAGAAGTGAAAGGGTGCTGGACTAACAGGATTGAGAGACTCCCAGGAGCTGCCTTACAGGGATTGCTGTCGGCACATAGAGGGCAGAAGCTCGGCTCGGAGGGCATAGCTCCGCCTACTGGAAGAGAAGAAAATGGATCTCTAAGACTTCAATTTTTTTTTCTCTTTTTTTCTTTTCTCCCCTTTTCCTTCTTTCTTTCTTTCCCATTTCAAGTTTTATTGTTCTTTCCATTCTCCTCTAATCTATCTATTTCTCTCTCCTTCTTTCTTTTTAAGAGCACCTTCCTTCCCCTACCCCCCAACTTTCATCCCAAGCATTGTCTTCCATTGAGTGTAATTGTCTAAATGCAAATAGGTGAATGTTTTGAGGCTGTCTATTGGGCTCCTAAATACCTAGCTACGAACAAACACCCTGATCCAATCGCCTGTTAATATCCCCATTCAGTAGAGCAATCTTCCAAAGTAGCCAAGACATACTAACCCTCATACCATCATGGCACCTAACCTAAACATAAAGTCCTAAGAACAAACAACAAATCACTATATGCATAGAGAAAACAGAAGCCTTTTATGAATTGAATGAATCAGCTTTAAAGTAAAATAAAGCCCAACATTTCTAGGCACAGTCTCCCATCATAAAGGAGAGACCACAGAGATATACAAAACCAAAACAAATTTATAGGAGAAAACAGAAACACAGCAGTTAAACAGAGTTGGAAAGTAATGTGAACAGCATGAAAAAACAAGGGAAAAAAGGATTAAAAACAATGCAGGACAACTTAAATCTACAGGAGAACCTAGAGGCATCAGAAAAATGGACAGAGAAAGAACTCAAGGCATACCTGACTCAAATGGAATGGAATCTTAGAGAAGTCATGAGACAGCAAGTCAAAACAATGAAAGAATAATTTGCAAACGAATTGCATAAGCAAATTCAAATTGCAAAGAAGGAACTCTACCAGGAGATAGAAATCCTAAAAAAAAAAAAAAAAATCAAACAGTAATCCTAGAAATGCAGGAAACCATAAACAAAATTAAAAACTCAAACGAGAATACTACAAATAGACTACATCAAATAGAAGTCAGAACATCAGATAATGAAGACAAAGTTTATCAACTCGAAAAGAATATAGTCAATGAAGAAAAGATGTTAAAAAATCATGAGCAATCCATGCAACAGATATGGGATGTCATAAAAAAAACAAACTTGAGAGTCATTGGGATAGAAGAAGGTATAGAGCTTCAAACCAAAGGAATGAACAATCTGTTGAATGAAATAATCTTAGAAAACTTCCCAGATATGAAAGATGGAATGGATTGCCAAATCCTGGAAGCCTACAGGACCCCAAACATACAAAACCATAATAGGCCAACTCCAAGGCACATAATTATGAATATATTCAACATACAGAACAAGGAGAGAATATTAAAAGCTACAAGAGAAAGGAGGCAGATTACATTNATAGAAAAAGAAGGAGCTCTTCTAAATTCATTCTATGAGGCCAACATCACCCTGATCCCAAAACCAGACAAAGACACTTCAAAGAAAGAAAGCTACAGAACAATATCTCTAATGAACTTAGATGCAAAAATTCTCAATAAAATCCTGGTGAATCGAATACAAAAGTATATCAAAAAAATTGTGCACCATGATCAAGTAGGATTCATCCCTGCGATGCAAGGCTGGTTCAATATATAGAAATCAATAAATGTTATTCACCACATCAATAGATTTAAAGATAAGAACCATATGATCATCGTGATAGATGCAGAAAAAGCATTTGACAAAGTACAGCATCCCTTTATGTTCAAAACACTAGAAAAACTAGGGATAACAGGAACTTACCTCAACATTGTAAAAGCTATATATGCTAAGCCTCATGCTAGCATCATTCTAAATGGAGAAAAAATGAAGGCATTCCCTCTAAAATCTGGAACAAGACAGGGATGCCCTCTCTCACCACTTCTATTCAATTTAGTTCTTGAAATAGTAGCCAGAGCAATTAGACAGACAAAAGAAATTAAAGGCATAAAAATAGGCAAAGAAGAACTTAAAATATCACTATTTGCAGATGATATGATTCTATACCTAGAAGATCCAAAAGGGTCTACAAAGAAACTACTAGGACTCATAAATGAATTTAGCAACGTGGCAGGATATAAAATCAACACGCATAAATCAAAGGCATTCCTGTATATCAGCAACAAAACTTCTGAAATGGAAATGAGGAAAACCACTCCATTCACAATATCCTCAAAAAAGTAAAATACTTGGGAATCAACCTAACAAAAGAGGTGAAAGATTTATACAATGAAAACTACAGAACCCTAAAGAGAGAAACAGAAGAAGATCTTAGAAGATGGAAAAAATATACCCTGTTTATGGATAGGCAGAACTAACCTATCAAAATGGCGATAATACCCAAAGTTCTCTACAGATTTAATGCAATGCCAATCAAAATCCCAATGGCATTTCTTGTAGAAATAGATAAAGCAATCATGAAATTCATATGGAAAAACAAAAGACCCAGAATAGCAAAAGCAATTCTAAGCAGGAAGTGTGAATCTGGTGGTATAGCGATACCAGATTTCAAACTGTACTACAGAGCAATAGTAACAAAAACAGCATGGTACTGGTACCAAAACAGGCGGTGGACCAATGGTACAGAATAGAGGACACGGAGACCAATCCACAAAATTACAACTTTCTTATATTTGATAAAGGGGCTAAAAGCATGCAATAGAGGAAGGATAGCATCTTCAATAAATGGTGCTGGTAAAACTGTAAATCCATATGCAACAAAATGAAGCTGAACCCTTTTCTCTCTCCATGCACAATAGTTAACTCAAAATGGACCGAAGAGCTTGATATCAAATCAGAGACTCTGCATCTGAAAGAAGAAAAAGTTGGCTCCGATCTACATATTGTGGGGTCGGGCTCCAAATTCCTTAATAGGACGCCCATAGCCCAAGAGTTAATAACAAGAATAAACAAATGTGACTTACTTAAACTAAAAAGATTTTTTTCTCAGCAAGAGAAACAATAAGGGAGGTAAATAGGGAGCCTACATCATGGGAACAAATTTTTACTCCTCACACTTCAGATAGAGCCCTAATATCCAGAATATACAAAGAACTCAAAAAATTAAACAATAAGATAACAAATAACCCAATCAACAAATGGGCCAAGGACCTGAACAGACACTTCTCAGAGGAGGACATACAATCAATCAACAAGTACATGAAAAATGTTCACCATCTCTAGCAGTCAGAGAAATGCATATCAAAACCACCCTAAGATACCATCTCATTCCAGTAAGATTGGCAGCCATTATGAAGTCAAACAACAAGTGCTGGCGAGGATGTGGGGAAAAGGGTACACTTGTACATTGCTGATGGGACTGCAAATTGGTGCAGCCAATTTGGAAAGCAGTATGGAGATTCCTGGGAAAGCTGGGAATGGAACCACCATTTGATCTAGCTATCACCCTTCTCAGACTGTTCCCTGAGGACCTTAAAAGAGCCTACTATAGGGATACTGCCACATCAATGATCATAGCAGCACAATTCACAATAGCTAGACTGTGGAACCAACCTAGATGTCCTTCAATAGATGAATGGATAAAAAAATGTGGCATTTATACACAATTGAGTATTACGCAGCACTAAAAAATGACAAAATCATGGAATTTGCAGAGAAATGGATGGCATTAGAGAAGATTATGCTAAGGGTAGCTAGCCAATCCCTGAATAACAAATGCCAAATGTCTTCTTTTATATAAAGAGAGCAACTAAGAACAGAGCAGGGAGGAAGAGTATGAAGAAAAGATTAACATTATACAGAGACAAGTGGTGGGAGGGAAAGGGAGAGAGAAGGGAAATTGTATGGAAATGGAAGGAGACCCTCAATGTTACACAAAATTACATATAAGAGGTTTTGAGGGGGAGGAGGGGGAAACAAGGGAGAGAATTGAACAAAAAGGGTTAAAATTATGGTTAAATTTAGAGTTAGGGTTATTGGTAGGTCTAGTATTAGATTTAAGGTTAGGGTTAGGGTGATGTTTAGACTAGGGTTAGTATTATGGTCAGAGTCAGAGTCAGTGTTAGTTCTAGTTTTCAGCTTAAAAGTAGAATTAGAGCTAAGAATAGGGTTAGGGTTTGGATTAGGTTAAGGGTTACAATTAGGGCTATGGCTCAGTTTTTCTTTAGGCCTAGGGGTAATGTTAGGTTTAGTGTTAGGGTTAGGGTTAGGATTTGAGTTAAGGTTTGATTTAGAGTTAAAATTAGATCTAGGTTATAGCTAGAGCTAATGATAGGGCTAGGGATAGAGCTAGGATTAGGGTTCTGGTAAGGGTTAGGGTTAGAACTATGGATGGTGATAGGGTGAGAGTTAGAGTTAGTCTTAGGGCGAGGATTAGGGCTAGGGTTAGGAATAGGACTAAATTAGGGCTAAGATTAGGGCTAGGGTTATTTTTGGGGTTAGGTCTAAAGTTAGGCTTAGGGTTAGGATTAAGGCTAGGTTTAGGGCTAGGATAAGGGCTGGGGTTTTTGTTAGGTTTAGGGCTAGGATTAGGGCTATGGCTAATGCCAAGTCTAAGCTTACAGTTAGGGATAGTTTTAAGATTAGGGTTATAAATAGGTCTAGTGTAAGGATTAGGTTTAGTTTTAAAATCAGCTTTAGAGATACGAGATTTATTAGAATAAAGGTAAGTGTTAGAGTTTGAGGTTATGGCTTGAATTAGCACTAGGGTGTGGGTTAGGGTAGTATTAGGGTTTTGTTTAGAGTTCACATTAGGTTTAGGGTAATTGACAGGGTTAGAGTTAGTGATAGGATTAAGGCTAGGCCTAGGATTTGCATTAGGGTAAGGGTTATTGTTAGTATAATGGATAAGATTAGAGCTATGTTTAGGGCTAGGTTTATGGTTAGAAATAGGTCTTGAATTAAGGTTAGGGTTAGGATTAAAACTAGGGTTAGGCTTAGGTTTATGTTTAGCATAAGGGTTAGGTTTTGAGCTAGGGTTATGGCTAGGGTGAGGGTTAAGTTTATGGTTACTTCTAGGGATAAGATTATAGTACTCATAGGGTTAGAGTTAGGATTAGGGCTAATGACATCATTAGGGATAGGGTTAGTTTTAAGGTAATGTATACAATTAGATGTAGATTTAGGGCTATGTTTAATGTTAGATTGAGATTTAGGCTTAGAGTTAGGGCTATGGATATGTATAGGTTTATAGTAATGGTTAGGGTTTGAGCTAGGGTTAGGTCTATGGCAAGTGTGGGATTTAATGTTAGATCGAGGGTTAGTTTTCCAGTTAGGTTTAGGTTTAGCATTAAGCCTAGGATTATCAATAAGGTTAGGTTTAGTTTAGAGTAATGAGTAAGTTTAGAGCTAGGTTTAGGGCTAGGGTTAAGGTTAGGATTAGGGCTAGGTTATGGTTAGATTGACAGATATTTGTAGGTTTATATTTAGAGTAATGTTTAGGCTTTGAGCTAGGATTAGGACTAAGGCAAAGGTTAGGTTAAGGTTAGGGCTAGGGTTTGGGTTAGGGTTATGCTTAAGGCTTGATTTAGGCCTAGGATTAGTCTAGGTTTTGTGTTAGGTTTAGGCCTAGGGTTAGGGCTATGGGTAATGTAAGAGCTAGGGTTATGTTGAGGGCTAGTTGTAGGGTTAGGGTTATGGCTAGGTCTAGTGTTAGGTTTAGATTTTCAGGTAGGGTCAGATTTAGAGATAGGTTTACTCTAAAGGCAGGGTCAGTGTTTGGGTTAGAGTTAGTGTTAGAGTTACAGCCAGAAATCGGACTATGTTTATGTCTAGGGTTAGGGTTAGTGTTTGAATATGTTAAGTATTATTGTTAGGGCTAGGGCTAGGTTCATGTTTAGGTTAGGACTATATTTAAGGCTAGATTTAGGATTTGGTTTAGGTATAGGTCTAGTGTTAGGGTTTGGTCTAGGGATAGGGTCAGTTTTAGACTTAGGGCTAGTGTTAGGGTCAGAATAAGGGACAGGGTTAGCGTTAGGGTTTGGGATAGGGTTAGAGCTAGAATGTGGGCTAGGGTAAGGATTAGGGTAGGGATTAGGGTTTTGGTTAGCCTAAGGATTAAAGATAGGTCTAAGGTTACCATTAGGGTTAGGGGTTTTCTTAGGATATCAATAGCCTTGGAGCTATGGCTAATGCTAGAGTTAGGGTTAGGGTTAGGGTTAAATATAGGTTTAGAGCACGGATTATGGCTAGTTTTTGTGTTAGGGTTAGATCTAGATTTGGGCATTGGCTAATGTAAAAGCCAGGGTTACAATTAGGGTTAGTTTTAAGGTTAGGGTTAGGGGAAGGTATAGTGTTAGGTTAAGTTTTAAGGTTAGGGTAATATTTAGACCTAGAGTTATTGTTAGGATATGAGTCAGCATCAGGGTTAGTTTTAGGGTTAGGTTTAGGACTTAAATAAGGGCTAAGGTTACTGTTAGTGTTTGGTTTAAGGTGAGGGCTGTGTTTAGAGCTAGGATGACTGTTGAGATATCCGTCAGGATCAGGGTTAGCTTTAAGGTTAGGGTTATGACTTGAATTAGGGCTAGAGTTACTGTTAGGTTTTGGTTTAAGTTTAGAGTGGTCTTTAGAGCTAGGGTCAGTGTTAGGATATGAGTTAGGTTCAGGGCAAGTTTTATGGTTAGGGATAGGATTCGAATTAGGGCTAGGGTTATGTCTTTTTGTAGTGTTAGGTTTTGGTTTAAGTTAAGCTTTATGGTTAGGGCTGTTGCGCAGTTTTGTTTTAGTTCTAGGTGGAGGGTTTGGGCTAGGTCTAAGATTAGCATTAGGGTTAGGGCTAGTGTTAGTGTTAGGCTTAGGCTTTGGGTTAGGGTTAGATTTGGATTTAGCGTTATATCTAGGATAAGGGCTAGGTCTAACTATAGGGCAAGGGTTAGGGCTAGGGTTATGTTTACAGTAACAGATAGCATTAGAACTAGGGCTAGGGCTAGGGTGAGAGTTAGAGTTAGTCTTAGGCCTAAGGTTTTGGTTAGTTTTAGGGATAGGTCTAAGTTAGTGCTAGGATTAGGGCTAGGGTTAGTGTTCAGCTTAGGCCTAGTGTTAGCGCTAGGGTTATCATTTATTTTAGGGTAAGGTATGGTGTTATAGCTAGGTTTAGAGGTAGGGTGAGGTTTAGAATTAGGGTTTGGGATAGGATGAGGGCTAGGTTTTGTTGTAGTGTTAGGTCTAGAATTAGGGCTAGGGCTAATGTCAGGTCTAGTGTTACAGTTTGGGGTAGATTTAGGGTTAGGTTTGTGTCTGTGTCTAGTGTAAGTGTTAGGCTTTGGGTAAGGGACAGGTTTAGAGCTAGGTATATTTTTAGGGTCAGGATTAGGGTTAGGGTTTGTTTTAGGTTAAGGTTTAGGGATAGGTCTCAAAAGAGAATTAGGGTTAGGGTTAGGGTTAGGGTTAGGCTAATTGACTGGTTTGGTTTAGGTTTCAGGATAGGTTTAGGGCAATGGAGAGTTTTAGGTTTAGCAAAAGGGTTAGGGTTATGCCTAGGGTTAGCATTAGGATTAGGGTTATCATAAGGATAATATATAGCGTTAGATCTATGTTTAGGGCTAGGGTTAGGTTAGAATTAATGCTAGAGAGAGGTTAGGTTTTGGGTTAGGGCTAGTAAACCTAGCTTAGGGTTAGGGTTAGAGTTAGGGTTATATTTAGGGTAAAGTTTAGGTTTTGAGAAAGGTTTAGGTCTAGGATAAGGGTTAGGTTTAGTGTTATGGTCAGGGTTATGTTTAGGGTTAGGGCTAGGGTTTTCATTAGGGTTAGGATTAGGTTTAGGGTAATGGATTGGTTTAGATGTAAGGTTAGATTTCTGGTTAAGGTTAGGAATAGGTTTAAGTTTTGTTCTAGGGCTAAGTTTATTGTTGGTTTTAGGGTAAGAGTTAGGGTTTGAGTTAGGGTTAAGTCTATGGCAAGGTTTAGGTTTAGGGTTAGGTCTAGGGTTAGGTTTATGTTTTGGGTTAGGGTTTTGGTTAGGGTTAAGGTTAGAGTTATCATTAGGGTTAGGATTAGATTTAGGGTAATGGATAGGGTTAGAGCTACTTTTAGGTCTAGGGTTAAGATTAGGATTAGGGCTACAGTTAGGGTTATGGTTAGGGATTGTGCTAGGGTTATGTTTAGGCTAAGGGTTAGGCTTTGAGCTAGGATTAGGACTAAGGTGAGGGTTAGAATTAGGTTTAGGACTAGGGTTAGGGTTAGGGTGAGGGTTATGCTTAGGGTAGGTTTAGGCCTTGGTTAGGGTTAGGGTTATTTAAATTTTGTGTTAGGTTTGGGCCTAGGTTTAGTGCTATGTGTAATGTAAGATCTAGGGTTCTGAATAGAGCTATTTTTAGGGTTAGGGTTATGGCTAGTTCTAGTGTTAGTTTTTGGTTTGGGGTTAGGGTCAGGTTTAGAGCTAGGTTTAATGATAGTGTCAGGTCCAGTTTCAGGTTAATGTTAGGGTTAGTGTGAAAGCCAGCATCGGACTAGGGTTAGGTCTAGTGGTGGGGTTAGTGTTTGGTTTAGGTTAAGGGTTATTGTTAGGTCTTGCACTAAGTTTTTGTTTAGGTCAAGGGCTAGAGTAAAGCTAGATTTCGGATTAGGTTTAGGTCTGGGGCTAATGTTAGGGTTAGGTTTAGGTATAAGTTTACTGGTAGGGCTAGTTTCAGGTTTCGGTTTCAGTTTAGGGTGAGGATTAGACTTATAATTAGTTTAGGGTTAGGTTAGGGTGAGGTTTTGGGTTAGGGTTAGATCTAGAATGAGGGCTAGTTTTAGGACTAGTAATGGGGTTATTGTTTGGGTTTGGCTAAGGATTATGATTAGGACTACAGTTAACATTATGAATAGGGTTTGGCTTAGGGTAATGGATAGGATTAGAGCTAGGCTTAGGGCTAGGATTAGGGTTACGTTTAGGGCTAGTTTCAGGGTTAGGGTTAGGGTTAAATCTAGTTGTAGGGCTCAGATTAGGGTTATTTTTGTGTTAGAGTTAAGGCTAGGGTTTGGCTAAGGCCAATGTAACAACTAGAGTTACAATTAGGGTTAGTTTTAGAGTTATGGTTTCGGCTAGGTTTAGTGTTAGCATTAGTTTTATGGTTAGAGTGATATTTAGAGCTAGGGTTTGTGTTTGGGTATTGCCACAGTCTGGCTGGGCACAAATGCCGCAGTCTGGCTGGGCACACAATCACGAGCCACCACACAGCTTGTAGATTCAAACAGCAACTCTTTATTCCCGAACTCACACCAGCCATCTACAATCACGTTCTGGGGAAATCCACGTTCTCTGCCCAAATCCATGTTCTCTGCCCAAATCCACCTCCACTGGGCTTCTATCTCCAAAAAAATACTGTCTGAATCCCGTGAGAACTCAAGGGGAACTCAAGCATCAAGATACGCCCTATTCCCAGCAGGAATAATCTTAAACCTTAAACCTGGAACCTAAACCAGGAACGCCCTAATCCGCCTTGGTCCTTGAGCAAGGTCACCTACATTCAATGTCACTGCAACATGGGGTACACTGGCAAGGAAATTGTCATACCTACTTGGCTAATGGCTCCCAGCAGGGTATTAGTCAGGATGAGGGTTAGATTTAGGCCAAGGACGCAAATTAGAGCTTGGGTTATGGCTAGTTTTGGGTTAGGTTTTGGTTTAGGTTTAGGTTTAGGGTTAGAGCAATGGCTCGGTTTTGTTTAAGGGCTAGGGCTTGGATTAGGGCTAGTTTTAGGATTAGCAATAGTGTTAGAGCTAGTTGTAGAATGAGGTTTAGGCTTAAGATTAGGGTTAGATTTAGAATTATGGTTAGATCTAGGGTTAGGTCTATGGCTAGGGTTAGAGCCCAGGTTAGGGCTATTGTGAGGGTTATGGTAATGAATAGGGTTATAAATAGAAATAGGGCTAGGGTGTGAGTTAGAGTTAGTTTTAGGGTGAGATTTAGGAGTACGGTTAAGTTTTGGGCTCAAATAGGGCTAGGATTAGTGCTATGATTAGTGTAAGGTTTAGGCCTATGGTTAGGGCTATGGTTAGGGTTAGTTTTAGGGGAAGGGATGGGGTTATATAGCTAGGTTCAGTGCTTGGGTGAGGGTTATATTTAGGTTTAGGGCTAGGGTTCGTGTTCAGGTTAGGAGTAAGTCTAGGTTTAGGGCTAGGATGAGCGCTAGGGTTTGTGTTAGGGTTAGGGCTAGGATTAGGGCTAGGGATAATGTCAGGTCTAGGGTTATGGTTAGGGATAGGTTTATGGCTAGGTCTAGTGTAAGGGTTAGGTTTAGTGTAGGGGTCAGGTATCAATCTAGGTTATTACTAGTGTCAGAGTATGGGTTAGGGTTTGGTTTGGGTTAAGGTTTAAGGTTAGGGCTCAAATTACCATTAGGGTTATGGTTATGGTTAGAGTAATGGATAGAGTTAAATTTACATTTCAGGTTATGTTTAGAGTAATGTATAGTGTTAGTGTTAGTGATAGGGTTAGGGTTAGGCCTTGGCTTAGCATTTGGTTTAGGCTTATGTTTAGAGTAATGAATTGGTTTAGTGCTAGTGTTAGGGCTTAGGTTAAGTTTAGGATTAGGGCTAGGATTTGGATTACCCCTAAGGTTAGTGTTAGGGTTTGGTTTAGGGTAAGCGTTAGAGATTGAGCTAGTGTTAGGGTTAGGGTGAGGGTTAGGTTTAGAATCAGGGCTACGGTTAGGGTCAGGGTTAGGGTTAGGGTTAGGGCTAGGGTTAGAATTAGGGTTAGGGTTATGTTTAAGGTAATGGATAAATTTAGAGCTAGGATTTTGGCTATGGTTAAACTTAGGATTAGGGATAGGGTGAAGGTTAAGTTTAGAGCTAGGGTTATGTTTAGAGTAAGGGTTAGAGTTTGAGCTAGGGTGAGGGCTAGTGCAAGCATTAGGTTTAGGGTTTGTGCTAGGGTTAGGGTTAGCGTTATGCTTAGGTCTAGGTTTAGGGCTTGTATTAGGGTTAGGCTTTGTGTGAGGTTTATGGCTAGTGTTAGGGCTATGGGTAATGTAAGAGCTAGGGTTATGTTTATGGCTAGTTTTTTGGGTTAGGGTTATAGATATGTCTAGTGTTAGGTTTAAGTTTTGGGTTAGGATAAGGTTTAGAGTTACAGTTTGTGTTAGGTAAGCATCAGTGTTTGGGTTAGCATTGGGTTTTTAGTTAGGGTCAGAATTAGAACTAGGGTTAGGACTAGGGCTAGGGTTAGCCTTTGCATTAGGTTAATGGTTATTTTAAGGATAGGGCTAGGTTTTTGTTTAGGACTAGGACTAGAGTTATGGCTATATTTAGGATTAAGTTTAGGTCTAGTGCTAGTGTTAAAATGGTTAATTTTAGGTATAGGTTTACTTGTAGGTCTAGTGTTAGGGTTAGGTTTAGTGTTAAGGTCAGGCTTTGACCTAGGGTTAGTGTTAGGGTCAGAATAAGGGTAAGGTTTAGGCTTAGGCTTTTGGTTAGGGTTAGAGATAGAATGAGGGCTAGGGTTAAGACTAGTAATAGAGTTAGAGTTTGGTGTAAGCTAAGGATTTGGGATAGAACTAGGGTAGCATTAGAGGAGAGTTTGTCTTAGGGTAAGGAATAGGTTTAGAGCTAGGGTTTGGGTTAATGTTAGGGTTAAGGTTAGGATTAGGGTTAAAGCCAGGGTTGAGGCTCAGATTAGTGCTAGGTTTTGTGTTAGAGTTAGGGCTGTGGCTAATGTAAGTACTAACTTTATGGTTAGGGGTAGTTTTAGGTTTAGAATTAGGGCTAGGTCTGGTGTTTTGGTTAGGTTTAGGGTTAGTGTAATGTTTAGAGGTAGGGTTAGTTTTAGGGTCAGAGTCAGAGTCAGTATTAGTTGTAGGGATAGGTTTAGGAATAGGTGTAGCATTAGGATTTGGTTTAGGTTAAGGGTTAGGATTAGGTCTACAGCTCAGTTTTGTTTGTGGGCTATGGCTAGTTTTAGGGCTAGTTTTCAAATTAGAATTAGGGTTAGGGCTAATGTTAGGGTGAGGTTTAGATTTAGAGTTAGGGTTAGATATAGAGTTAGAGTTAGTTCTAGGTTTAGGACTATGGCTAGGGTTAGGACTAAGGTTAGGGCTAGTGTTAAGGTTAGGCAATAGATAAGGTTGGTACTAGATATAGGTCTAGGGCTAGTGTTAGGGTTAGTCTTAGGGCTAGGGTTAGAGGTAGGGTTACAGTTAGCAATAAATTATGGCTATGGTTAGAGCTATGGTTAGTGTTAGGATTAGGCCTAGGGTGAGGGCTAGGGTTAGTGTTAGTGATAGTGTTAGGGTTAGGGTTAGGGGAAAAGATGTGGTTATACCTAGGTTCAGAACTAGGGCGAGTGTTGAAATTAGGGTTTGGGCTAGGGTTAGGGTTCGGGTTAGGATTAAGGCTAGTTTTAGGGCTTGTATCATGGCTCGGGTTTGTGTTAGGTTTAAGGCAAGAATTAGGTAGAGTGCTAATGTCAGGTCTAGAGTTATGGTTAGGGATACTGTTAGGGTTAGTTTTATGGCTAGGTCTAGTTTAAGGGTTGTTTTTAGGGTAAGGGTCAGGTTTAGAGCTAGGTGTGTTATTAGACTCTGCTGAGAGCCACGGCCGAGTCTGTATGGCCCCTGGCATTTTGCCAACAGTATTGATTGACAGGCGAGGCATTACTATCCGCCTCTGCCACAACTTTTGAGTTCTCGCACTATTTTGGAGTTCTCGTGGGGATTTCCGGGGATTCCCCGAGAGTTCCCATTGGTTGGGGAAGTGCAGGAGGAGGGATTTCCGGGAGAGATATTTCCGGCTGGGGGTTCCTGGACAAGCCTCGTGGCGTTCGGGAGGATTCCCCTGGAGCTGTGTGAAGTGTTTTCCTGCAGTTTAAAAATAAAGTTTGTTCCTGCTTCAGTGGCTGGTGATTTGTGCCCAGCCAGACTGCGGCAAGACTCAATGTCTTGCTCAGAGTTTGGCTTAGGTTTTGGTTTAGTTTTAGGGTTCAAATTAGCATTAGGGTTAGGTTTAGGTTTAGAGTTAGAGTAATTGATAGCTTTAGGTTTCGTGTTTAGGTTAGGTTTAGGTAAGGATAAGGTTAGTGGTAGTGATAGGTTTAGGGTTAGGCCTAAATTGATAGTGTTAGATTTAGGTGTAGGGCTAGGGTTAGTGTTAGGTTTAGTGTAACTCTTAGGGTTTGAGCTACTATTAGGACTATGGCAAGGGTTACATTTATAGTTAGGTCTAGGGATGGGTTTACAGTTAGAGTTAGTGTAGGTTTAGGTTTAGGACTAGGGTTAAGTTTACAGTTAGGGTTAGAGTAGGTTTAAGGTTAGGACTAGTGTTATCATAAGGTTTATAGTTAGGATTAGGATAATGGGTGGGGTTAGAGCTATGTTTAGAGCTATGTTTGGGTTAGGCTTATGTTTAGGTAATGGATATGTTTAGGGCTATGGTTATGGTTAGGATTAGGGCTAGGGTTAGGGTTAGGGTTAGGCCTAGGGTTAGTATTAGGGTTAGGTTTAGAGTAAGTGTTAGGGTTTGAGCTATGTTTAGAGCTAGGACGATGGTTAGGGTTTGTGTCAGGTCTAGGTTTAGGATTAGGGTTAAGTTTAGGGCTAGGGTTAGCATTAGGGTTAGGGTTATGTTTAGGGTAATGGATAGGGTTAGAGGTAGAGTTAGGGCTAGGATTATGGTTAGGATTAAGTCTAGGTTTAGGTTTAAGGCTAGCGCCACTTTTAGGGCTAGGATTAGGTTTAGGGTAATGGTTAGGGCTAAGGTTAGGGTTAGGGTTAAAACAAGGTGTAGAGGTCAGTATAGGGATAGATTTTGGGTTAGGTTATGGCTATCATTAGGGCTACGGCTAATGTAAGAACTAGAGTTATGATTAGGGCTACTTTTAGGATCATGGTTAGGGCTAGTTCAGTTTTAGGGTTAGGTATACTTTTAGGGTGATATTAGAGCTAGGGTTAGTGTAAGGTCAGAGTCAGGCTCAAGGTTAATTTTAGGGTTAGGTTAGGACTGGAATTAGGGCTAAGGTTAAGAATAGGTGTAGGGTTAGGTTTTGGTTTAGGTTAAGGGTTAGGGTTAGGGCTATGGCTTGATTTTGTTTTAGGGCTTGAACTTGATTTGGTTTAGTTTTAGGATTAGTGTTATTGTTAGGGCTAGTGTTAGTGTGAGGTTTAGGCTTAGGGTTAGGGTTAAACTTAGAGTTATGGTTAGTTCTAGGGTTAGGGCTAGGGCTAGTGTTAGGGCTAAGGTTAGGGCATGTGTTAGGGTTATGGTAAGGGATAGGGTTAGATCTAAGAATAGGGCTAGGGCGAGAGTTAGAGTTATTCTTAGTGCTAGTGTTAGGGTTAGAGCTAAATTAGGGCTAGGATCAGGTCTAGAATTAGTGTAAGGGTTAAGACTACAGTTAGATTTAGATTTGGGGGAAGGGATAGGGTTATAGCAAGGTTCAGAACTAGGGCAAGGGATAAAATTAGGGATAGGGCTAGAGTTAGGGTTCTGGTTAGGATCACGGCTAGGTATAAGGCTAGGATGAGTGCTAGCATTTGTGTCAGGGTCATGGCTAGAATTAGGGCTAGGGCTAATATCAGGTCTAGGGTTATGGTTAGGGATAGATTTTGGGTAAGATTTATGGCTAGGTCTAGTGTCAGAGTTAGGTTTAGGGTGAGGTTCAAGTTGAGAGCTAGGGGTATTTTAATAGTCAGAGTCAGGTTTGGGGTTTGGGTTAGGTTGAGGTTTAGGGTTATGTCTCAAATTAACATTAGGTTTGAGTTAGGGTTAGGGTAATGGATAAGGTTAAGTTTAGGCTTCAGTTTAGGTTTAGGGCTCAGGTTAGGTTTAGGGGAATGGATTGGGTAAGGGTTAGGACTAGGGTTAGCATTAGGTTTATGGTTATCATTAGAGTAATGGGTAGGGTTAGGGCTAGGGTTAGGGCTAGGGTTATGTTTAAGATTAGGGCTAGAGTTAGGGTTAGGGTTAGGGTTAAGGCTAGGGTTTGCTTTAGGGTATGGGTTAGGTTTTGAGCTAGGGTTAGTGCTAAGGATATGGTTAGGTTTAGGATTAGGTCTAGGGTTAGGATTAGGGTTATCATTAGGGTTAAGGTAATGGGCAGGTTTAGATATCAGGTTAGGGTTAGGGTTAGGGTTAGGGTTTTAGTTTAAGACTAGGGTTAGTGTTAAATTTAGCACAATTGTTATAGTTTGAGCTAGGGTTAGGACTACAGCAAGAGTTAGGTTTATTTTTACGTCTAGAGTTAGGTTTATAGTTAGGTTTAGAGTGGGTATAGGTTTAGGGCTAAGGTTATTATGATGTTTATGGTTAGGGTTAGGGTAATTGGTGGGGTTAGAGCTAATGTTAAGTCTTGTTTTAAGTTTAAGTTTAGGGCTAGGGTTAGGGTTAGGTTTCGGTTAGGCTTATCATTTTCTTAAGGTTAGGTTAAGGGTAAGGGTCAAGGATTGAGTAAGTGTTAGGGCTAGGTTAAGGCTTCTTACAATCAGGGCTATGGATAAAGTTAGGGTTAGGGTTAGGTTTAGCATTAGGTTTAGGGTTCTGGTGAGGGTAATGGATAGAGTTAGAGCTAAAGTTTTGGATATGGTTACGGTTAGGATTAGTGCTAGGATTTGGGTTAAGGTTTGGGCTAGGCTTATGTTTAGGGTAAGGGCTAGCATTTGAGCTTTTGTTAGTGCTAGGGTTAATTCGAGGATTAGGTTTAGCCTTAGGTCTAGGGACAGGATTATGGTAGATTTTGGGTTAGGATTAAGGTTAGGGCTAGAGTTACATTAGGGTTAGAATAAGGGTTAGGGTAATGGATATGGTTAGATGTAGGATTAGGTTTAGGGTTAGGGTTTGATTTAGTTTTAGGGTTAATGTTAAGGTTATGTTTAGGTTCATGGTATGGGTTAGGTTTAGGGCTATGGCAAGTGTTAGTTTTAGGGTTAACTATTGTTAGTTTTCTGGTTAGGGTTATGGTTATGGTTAGGATTAAGTCTAGGGTTATCAATACAGTTAGTTGTAGGGTTAGGTAAGGTGTAGGTTTAGAGCTAGATTTAGGGATAGTGTTAAGTTTAGTGTTAGGGCAAGGGTTAGGGTTTAGAGTAAGGTATAGTTCTAAGTTTATATTTATGGTAAAGTTTAGGCTTTGAGTAAGGTTTAAGACTAAGGCTAAGGTTAGGTTTACGGTTAGGGTTAGGGCTAGGGTTAGGGTTGGGTTTATGCTTGGGGCTATATTTAGGCCTAGAATTCGCTCTACTTATTGTGTTAGAACTTTTAGTATGGTGAGAGTTTTGATTAGGCTAAGGATTAAGGATAGGTCTAGGGTTTACATTACGGTTAGGGTTTTGCTTAGGGTTAGGGATAGGGTTAGAGCTAGTGTTAGGGGTAGGGTTAGGTTTAGGGTTAGGGCTAAAGCTAGGTGTAGGGCTCGGATTAGGGCTAGTTTTTGTGTTAGTGTTAGGGCTAGTGTTAGGGCAACAGGTAATGAAAGAACCAGGGTTACAATTAGGGTTAGCTCTAAGGTTAGCGTTAGAGGTAGTTCTAGTGTTAGTGTTAGATTTAAGGTTACGGTGATATTTAGAGCTAGAGTTATTTTTAGGATAGGAGTCAGGGTAAGGCTTAGTTTTAGGGTTTGAGTTAGGACTCAAATTAGGGCTAAGTTTACTGTTAGGTTTTGGTTTAAGGTTAGTGTCATGTTTAGAGCTAGGGTGAGTGTTAGGATATGAGTCAGGGTAAGGGTTAGTTTTAAGGTTAGGGTTAGGATTCTATTAGGGCTAGGATTAGTTCTGGTAGTAGTTTAGGGTTTGGTTTAAGTTAATGTTTATGTTTAGGTCTATTCCTTGGTTTTGTTTTAGTCCTAGGGTTAGAGTTAGGGCTAGTTTTACAATTAGTATTAGGGTTAGGGCTAGTGTTAGTGTTAGGCTTAGACTTACGGTTAGGGTTACATTTATAGTTAGGTTTAGATCTAGGATTAGGCTAGGATTAAGGATAGGGCAAGGGTTAGGGCCAGGGTTAGAGTTATGGTAAGGGATAGGGTTAGTACTAGGAATGGGGCTAGTGTGAGAGTTAGAGTTAGTGATAGGTCTAAAATTAGAGTTAGGGCTTGGGATAGGGATAAATTAGGGCTAGGGTTAGTGTTCAGCTTAGGCCTAGTGATAGGGATAGGGTTAAGTTTAAGTTTAGGATAAAGAATGATGTTATATCTAGGTTTAGAGGTAGGGTTAGTTTTAGAGTTAGTGTTAGGGTTAGGGTTAAGGTTAGGGTTATAATTAAGGCTAGGTTTAGGGCTACGATGAGGCTAGTGTTTGTTTTAGATTCAGGGCTAGGATTAGTGCTAGGGCTAGTATCAGATCTAGGGTTATGGTTAAAGATAGTTTTAGCGTTAGGCTTATGGCTACATCTAGTGTAAGGGTTGGGTTTAGGGTAAGGGTCAGATTTAGAGCTCGGGGAATTATTAGGATTAGGATTTGGCTTAGGTAAGGATTTAGGTTTATGGCTCAAATTAGCATTAGTGTTATGGATAGGGTATAGTTAGGGTTTGTTTTAGGGTTCAGGTTTGGTTTACGGTAATTGATACAGTTAGCTTTAATGATAGGGCTAGGGTTAGGTTTAGGGTTAGCATTAGGGTAAGAGTTATGTTTAGGATAATTGATAGGGTTAGAGCTTAGGTTAGAACTAGAGTTATGGTATTGAGTTAGGGTTAGAGTTAGTGTTAGAAGTAGGGTTAGGTTTAGGTTTAGGGTTATGTTTAGCATAAAGGTTAGGTTTTCAGCTAGGGTTAGGGCTATATTTAGGGTTAGGTCTAGGGATAGAATTACGGTAGGTTTAGGGTTAGGGTTAGAGTTAGGGCTAGGGTTATCATTAACATTAGGGTTAGGGTTAAGGTAATGGACAGGGTTAGGTTAGGTTTAGATTTTGTTTTAGAGTTAGAATTAGTGATAGGGTTAGGATTAGAGCTATGGTTATGTTTAGGTTTATAGTTAGGTTTATGGTTTGATCTAGAGTTAGGGCTATGCTGAGTGTTAATTTTAGGGTTATGTCTATTGTTAGTTTTCCAGTTAGGGTTAGGGTTAACATTAGAGTTTGGGCCAGGATTATCAATAAGTTTAGGTTTAGGATTAGGGTAATGGGTAGGTTTAGAGCTAGGTTTAGGGCTAGTTTAAGTTTAGGATTTGGGCTTGGATTAGGGTGAGAGTTAGGGATAGCTCTAGATTTATGTTTAGGGTAAGAGTTAGGCTTTGAGCTAACTTAGGACTAAGGCGAAGGCTAGGGTTAGGTATAGGGCTAGTGTTAGGGTTAGGGTTATGCTTAGGGCTAGGTTTAGGCTAAAATTAGCTATATGTTTAGTGTTAGGTTTAGACCTAGGCATAGGTCTATGGGTAATGTAAGATTTAGGGTTATGATTAAGGCTAGTTTTAGGGTTAGGGTTATGGCTGGGAATAGAATTAGGTTTAGGTTTTGGTTAGTTTCAGGTTTAGAGGTAGGTTTAGTGTTAAAGGCAGGGTCGGTGTTTGGGTTAGAGTTAAAGTTAGGATTAAAGCCAGAATTAGGACTAGGTTAAGGTCTAGGGGTAGAGTTAGTGTTTGGATTAAGTAAAGGTTTTTGTTAGGGCTAGGACTAGGATTTTGTTTAGTTCTAGAGCTAGAGTTCAGGCTAGATTTAGGATTATGTTTAGGTCTAGAGCTAGTGGTAAGGTTAGGTTTAGGTATTAGGTTACAAGTAGGCCTAGTGTTAGGTTTTGGTTTAGGGTTAGGGTCAGGTTTAGACCTCTGGTTTATGTTATGGTCAGAATAAGGGTCAGGGTTAGGGTTAGGGTTTGGGATAGCATTAGAGCTAGAATGAGATCTAGCATTAGGATTATTAATGAGGGTTAGGATTTGTTTAGCCTAAGGATTAGGGATTGGTCTAGGGTTACCATTAGATTAAGGTTTTGCTCAGGGTAAGGCATAGGGTTAGGGTTAGGGTTAGGTTTATGGTTAGGGTTAAAGCTAGGTTTAGGGCTCAGATTTGGGCTAGTTTTGTGTGAGGTTTAAGGCTAGTGTTAGGGCAACGGCTAATATAAGAACTAGGGTTAAAATTAGGGTTAGAGGTAGGGGTAGGTCAAGTGTTAGGGTTAGGTTTAAGATTAGGGTGATATTTATAGCTAGGGTTAGTGTTAGGATATCAGTCAGGTCAGGGTTAGTTTTAAGTTACAATTAGGACTCGAATTAGGGCTAGGGTTAGATCTAAGTGTAGTGCTAGGATTCGGTTTAAGTTAAGGTTAGTGTTAGGCTTGTTGCTCAGTTTTGTTTTAGTGATATGGTTAGGGTTAGGGATAGTTTTATGATTAGCTTTAGGTTTAGGGCTAGAGTTATGGTTAGGTTTAGGATTAAGGCTAGATTTAAGGCTAGGATTAGGGATAGGTTTTGTGTTAGGTTTAGTGCAAGAATTAGAGCTAGGTCTAATGTCAGGTCTAGGTTTATAGTTAGTGATAATTTTAGCGTTAGGTTTTTGGCTAGGTCAAATTAAAGTGTTACGTTTAGGGAAAGGGTCAGAATAAGAGGTGGGATATTATTAGGGTCAGGGTCAGGCTTTGGGTTTGGGTTAGGTTAAGGTTTAGGGTTAAGGCTCAAATTAGCATTAAGATTAGAATTAAGGTTAGGGTAATGGATAGTGATAGGTTTAGGGCTCAGGTTAGGTTTAAGGTAATGGATATGGTTAGGGTTTGCGATAGGTTTAGGGTTAGGCCTAGGGTTAGCATGAGGTTTATGGTTATTGTTAGGGTAAATTATAGTGTTAGACCTAGGGTTAGGGCTAGGGTTATGGTTAGGATTAGGGCTAGATTTAGGGTTAGGGTCAGGGTTAGAGTGAGGGTTACACTTATGATTAGGTCTAGGGTAAAGTTTAGGGTTTGAGCTAGGATTTTTGCTATGGCTAAGGTTAATTGGGGTTTGGTCTAGAGTTATGGTCATGGTTAGTCTTACGGTTAGGAATAGAGTTATCATTATGGTTAGGGTAATAGGTTTAGATGTCAGGTTAAAGATAGGGTTAGGTTTAGGTTGACTTTAGGTTTAGGTTTGGATTAAGGTTAAGGTTTGAGCTAGCTTAGATTTAGGGTTAGAGTTAGGTTCACTGTTAGTTCTAGAGTTAGGTTTATGTTTAGGGTTAGGGTAGGTTTAGCTTTAGGTCTAGTTTTATCATTAGTGTTAAGTTTAGGGTTAGGGTAGTGGGTATGGTTCGAGGTAGGGTTAGGGCTAGGGTTAAGGGTAGGTTTAGGGCTGGGGTTAGGTTTAGGTTTAAGCCTTGGGTTAGTGTTAAGGTTAGGTTAAGTGTTAGGGTTAGGGATCGAGCTAGGTTTAGGGCTAAGGCAAGGGTTATAGTTACAGTCTGGGCTGTGTAGGGTTAGGGTTAGGTTTAGGGCTAGAGTTAGCATTAGTTTTAGGGTTATGTTTAGTGTAATGCATAGAGTTAGAGCTTGGGTTTGGGCTATGGTTACAATTAGGATTAGGGCTAGAGTTAGGGTGAGGTTTAGGGTTTGGGCTAGGGTTATGTTTAGGGTACACTTTAAGGTTTGAGCTAGGATTAGGGCTAGAACGAGGGTTAGGGTTAGGGTTAGGGTTAGGGCTAGGTTTAGCGTTAGAGTTATGCTTAGGGTTAGGTTTAGGGCTGCAATTAGGGCTAGGATTTTTGTGAGGTTTAGGGCTAGTGTTAGGTATATGCGTAATGTAAGAGCTGGAGTTATGGTTATGGCTAGATTTAGAATTCATCTAGTGTTAGGGTTAGTTTTTGGATTAGGATAATGTTTAGAGCTAGGGGTTTTGTTAGGGTAACTGTCAGGGTTTAGGTTAGGATTAGGTTTAAGTTTAGGTCCAGAATGAGGACTAGGGTTATGTCGGGGTAGAGTTAGTGTTTGGTTCAGGTTAAGGGTTATTGTTAGGGCTAAGGCTAGGGTTATGGCTATATTTAGGATTAGGTTTATGTCTAGGGCTATTGTTATTGTAAGGTTTAGGGTTCGGGTTACTGGTAGGGCTAGTGTTAGATTTTGGATAAGGGTTAGGGTCAGGTTTAAACCTAGGGTTAGTGTTAGGGTCAGAATAAGAGTCAGCGTTTGGGTTAGGGTTTTGGTTAAGTTTAGAGCTAGAATGAGGGCTAGGGTTAGGACTAGTAATAGATTTAGGGTTTGGGATAGGCATAGAATTATGGTTAGGACCAGGGTAGCAATAGGGTGAGTGTTTGACTAAGTGTAAAAAATAGGGTTAGAGCTAGGATTAGGAGTAGGGATAGGGTTAGGGTTAGGGCCAGAGTTAGGCCTTGGATTAGGGCTAGGCTTTGTGGTAGGTTTAGGGCTATGGCTAATTTAAAAACTGGCATTATGATTAGGTCTAATTTTAGGGTTAGGTTTAGGCCAAGGTCTAGTGATAGGATTAGGTTTAGAGATAGGGTGATGTGTAGAGCTAGGGTTAGTGTTAAGGCCAGAGTCAGGGTTAGTATTAGTCCTATGGTTAGGGTTAGGACTCGAATTAATGCTAGTGTTAGGGCTAGGTTTAGTGTTAGGTTTTGGTTTAGGTTAAGAGTTAGGGTCAGTGAAATGGCTCAGTTTTGCTTGAGAGCTAAGATTAGTGTTAGGGCTAGTTTTCAAATTAGCATTAGGGTTAGTGCTAGTGTTCAGATGTGGTTTAGGCTTAGGGTTAGAGTTAGATTTAGAGTTAGGGTTAGATCTAGGCTTAGGGCTACAGCAAAGTTTAGGTCTAGGGTTAGGGCTAGGGTTTGATTTATCATAAGGGATAGGGTTAGAACTAGGGATAGATATAGGGCGAGAGATAGAGTTAGTCTTAGTGTTAGGGTTAGAGTTAGGATTAGAATTAGGGCTTAATTAGGGCTAGGATTAAAGGTATGGTTAGTATTAAGGCTGAGCCTAGGTTTATGGCTTGGTTATGGTTATGGTTATGGTTAAGTATGATGTTATAGCTAGCTTTAGAACTAGGGCGAGGATTAAAATTAAGGTTAGGTCTATGGTTAGGGTTAGGTTTAGGATTAAGGCTAAGATTAGGGCTAGAATTAGGGCTAGAGTATTTTTAGGGTTAGGGCTTAATTAGGTCTAGGGATAATGTCAGGTCTAGGGTTATGGTTAGAGATAGTTTTAGAATTAAGATTATTAAGGTTAGGATTAGGTTTATGGATATGGTTAGATTTAGGGTTCAAGTTAGGTTTAGGTTAACGTATAAGTTTAGGGCTAGGAATATGTTTAGGGTTATCCTAGGTTTAGGATTAGGGTAATGGATAGGGTTACAGCTGGGGTTAGGGCTAGGTTTATGGTTAGGATTAAGGAAAGGGTTAGTTTTCAGTTATGGCAACAGTTAGGGTTAGGATTAGGTTTTGGGTAAGGGTTAGGGCTAGAATGAGGGTTATGGTTAGGGTTAAAGGTAATGTTAGGGCTCTGATTAAGTATATGTTTTGGGTTAGTTAAGGGCGAGGTTTAGGGCTACAGCTAATGTAAGAACTAGGGTTATGATTAGAACTAGTTTTATGGTTAGGGTTAGAGCTAGGTCTAGGATTAGGTTTAGGTTTAGGTTTTGAGTGATGTTTACAGCTAGGGTTAGTGTAAGGGTCAGATTCAGAGTCAGGGTTTGTTTTAGAGTTAGCAATAGGACTAGAATTAGAGGTAGGTTTAGGACTAGCTGTAGGCTTACGGTTTGTTTTATGTTAAAATTTAGGTTTAGGGCTCTGGCTCGGTTGTTTTGTAGGGCTAGGGCTAGGGTAGAGCTAGTTTTATGATTACATTAGTGTTATGGCTTGTGTTAGAGGTTTAGCTTAGGGCTAGGGTTAGATTTAGACTTAGGTTTAGATATAGAATTAGGGCTAGGGCTAGAGTTAGGGCTAATGTAAAGGCAAGTGATAGGTTTATGGTAATGGATAGGGTTAGAGCTAAAAATAGGACTAGGGCAAGAGTTAGAGTTAGTCTTAGGGCTAGGTGAGGTTAGGTTTAGGGCTAAATTATGACTAGGATTAGGTCTAGCATTTGTGTTAGGGTTAGGTCTAGTTTTAGGCTTAGGTTTAGGTTTAGGGGAAGGGATGGGGTTAGAGCTAGTTTTAGGGCTAGGTTGAAGGTTAAAATTTTGGTTAGGGCTAGGGTTATGATTTTTGTTTAGTAATAAGGCTAGGTTTAGGGCTATGATGAGGGCTAGGGTTTGTTATATGGTTATGGCAAGAATTAGGGCTAGGTCTAGTGTCAGGTCTAGGCTTACATTAGGGATAGATCGAGGGTTAGATTTATGGCTAGGTCTAGTGTAAGAGTTCGGTTTAGGGTAAGGTTCAGGTTTAGAGCTAGGGGTATTATTAGAGTTAGAATTAGGTTTCAGGTTTGGTTTTAGGTTAGGGTTTAGGTTTAGAGCTTGAATTAGCATTAGGGTTTGTTAGGGTAATGATAGGTTTGGGTTTAGGGTTCATGTTAGGTCTAGGGTAATTGATAGGGTTAGAGTTAGAAAAAGGGTTAGGGTTAGATCTAGGGTTAGCCTTAGGGTTATGGTTGTGCATAGGATAATGGATAGGGTTAGGGCTAGAGTTATGGTTTGTATTAGGGCTAGAGTTGAGGTTAGACCTACGGTTAGGGTTAAGTTCAAGTTTAGGATATGGTTTAGAGTTTAATCTAGGGTTAGTGCTAGGGCAAGTGTTAGGTTTAGGGTTAGGTCTAGGTTATAGATATGGTTAGGGTCAAGGTTAGTGTTAAGGTTAGTGCTAGGGTAATGATGAGGTTTACGGTATTGTATAGGGTTTGATGTCATTTTAGGGTTAGGGTTATGGTTAGGTTTTGGCTTAAGGTTAGGATTAGGGAAAGGCTTGGGTTTAGGTTTAGGGTACTGTTTAGGGTTTGAGCAAGGGTTAGCTCTATGGCAAGGATTAGGTTTATGGTTATGTCTAGGTTTAGGGTTAGGGTAGATTAGGATAAGGGTTAGGGTTATCATCAGGGTTAGGATTAGGGTTAGAGTAATGGGTAGGGTTAGATCTAGGGTTAGGGCTAGGCTTATTATTAAGGTTAGCATTAGAGTTAGGGTAATATGTAGGCTTAGATCTAGGGTTAGGGATAGGTTTAAGGTTAGGATTAGGGCTAGGGTTAATGTTAGGTTTAGGTTTAGGCCATGGGTTTGGGTTAGGGTTAGGTTAAGTTTAATGGTTAGGGATTGAGGTAGTGTTTGGACTAGGATGAGGATTAAGGTTAGAGTCAGTTTGAGGGTTAGGGCTAGGGTTAGCATTAGGGTTAGTGTTAGGGTTAGGATAATGGTTAGAGTTAGAGGTAGATTTTGGCCAATGGTGATGGCTAGTTTCAGGGTTAGTGATATGGCTAGGTCTAGTGTTAGGGTTTTTTTTGTTGTTGTTGTTGTTTGTTTTTTTTTAGGATAAGGTTTAGAGCTAGAGTTTCTGTTAGGGTAATGATCAGTGTTCGGTTTAGGGTTAGGTTTATTGTTAGGACCAGCATTAGGACTAGGGTTTGGTCTAGAAGTAGCGTTAGTGTTTGGGTTAGGTTAAAGGTTATTATTAGGGCTAGGACTAAGTTTTTGTTTAGGGCTAGGCCTAGAGTTATTACTAGACAAAGTATTAAGTGTAGGTCTAGGTCTAGTGTTAGGGTAAGGTTTAGTTATAGGGTTACAGGTAGTGCCAATGTTAGGGGTCGGTTTAGGGTTAGGGTCAGGTTTAGACCTATGGTTAATGTTAGGATCAGAATAAGGGTATGGCTTAGGGTTAGGGTATGGGATAATGATTGAGCTAGATTGAGGATTAGGGTTAGGACTAGTAATAGAATTAGGTTTTGGGTTAGGCTAAGAATTAGTTTTAGGACAAGGGTAGCTTTAGGGTTAGAGTTTGGCTTGGGTAAGGGATAGGGTTAGCGCTAGTGTTAGGGCTAGTTTTAGGGTTAGGGTTAGGGCTAGGATTAGGGCTAGGCTAGGTTTTGTGTTAGCTTTAGGGCTATGGCTAATGTAAGAACTAAGGTTACATTCAGGACTATTTTTAGGGTTAGTATTACGTCTAGGTTTAGTGTTTGGTTAGGTTTAGGGTTAGGGTTATGTTTAGGGTAATGGATAGGTTAGGGTTAGCAAATGTGTTACGGTTAGGCTGAGGGTTAGCAATAGGTTGAGGATTAGGATTAGGGTTAGGGTTAGAGTAATGGATAGGGTTAGGGCTAGGGTTATGGTTAGTGTTAGTGTTAGAGTTAGTGTTAGGTTTAGGGTTAGTGCAAGGATTAACATTACGGGTTAGGTTAGGGTAAGGGTTAGGACTTGGTTTAGGTTTAGAGTTAGGGATAAACTAGGGTTGGAGCTTGCATTAGGGCTAGATTTAGGGTTACATTAGGGCTATTGTTAGGGATACAGCCAATGTAAGAACTAGGGTTATGATTCGGGCTAATTTTAGGGTTACGGTTAGGGCTAAGTCTAGTTTTATGGTTAGGTTAAGTTCAGGGTGATGTTTTGAGCTAAGGTTAGTGTTAAGTTCAGAGTCAGGGTCAGGGTTAGTTTTAGGGTTGGGGATAGGACTTGAATTAGGGGTAGGCTTAGGACTAGATGTAGGGTTAGTATTTGGTTTAGGTTAAGGGTTAGGGTTAGTGCTATGGCTCATTATGTTTTAGGGCTAAGGCTAAAGTTAAGTGTAGTTTTACGATTAATGTTAGTGTTATTCCTAGTGATAGGGTGAGTTTAGGTTTAGGGGTACATTTAGAGTTATGGTTAATTCTAGGGTTAAGGCTATGGCTAGGGTTAGGGCTAAGGTTAGGTTAGTGTTTGGGTTATGGTAAGGGATAGAGTTAGAATTATGTATAGAGCTAGGGTGATAGAGTTAGTCTTAAGGCTATGGTTAGGGTTAAGTTTAGGACTAAATCAGGGCTAGGAATATGTCTAGGATTGGTGTTAGGGTTAGGCCTAGGATTAGTGCTATTTTTAGGATTAAGTTTAGGTTTAGGAGAAGGGATGGAGTTATAGCTAGGTTTAGGGCTAGGGTGATGATGAGAATTAGGTTTAGGCCTAGGGTTAGAATTGTGTTAGGATTAAGGCTAGATTTGGGGTTAGGATGATGCTAGGGTTTGTATCAGGTTTAGGGCAAGTTTTAGGGATAGGGATAATGTTAGGTTTAGGGTTATGTTTGGGATAGTTATATGGTTAGGTTCATGGCAAAGACTAATGTTAGGTTTAGGGTAAGGTGTATTTTTAGGGTCAGGGTCAGGTTTCAGATTTGTGTTAGGTTAATTATTAGGGTTAGGGCTCAAATCAGCATTAGGGTTAGAATTAGGGTTAGGTTAATGAAGAGGTTTAGGTTTAGGATTCAGGTTAAATTAGGGTAATTGGTAGGGTTAGGTTTAGTGATAGGATTAGGGTTAGGCCTAGGATTATTATTTGGGTTAGGGTTATTTTTTAGGATAATGAATAGCATTAGAGCTAGGGTTAGGGCTAAGGTTTTGATACATTTAGGGCTAGAGTTAGGGTTATGGCTAGGGCTAGGGCTAGGGTTAGGGTTTGGGTTAGGTTTTGAGCTAGGGTTAAAGCTAGGGTGAGGGTTAGGTTTAGGATTATGTCTAGGGTTAGATTTATGGTTAAGGTTAGTTTTAGTGTTAGGGTTAGGGCTAAGGTTACTTTTAGAGTTAGGTTAACGGATAGCGTTAGATGTTGGGTTAGGGTTAGGGGTAGTTTTAAGTTTAGGGTTTTATCTAGGGTTAAGTCTATGATGAGGGTTAGATTTAGGGTTAGGTCTAGGATTAGGATTACATTAAGATTAGAGCTAGGGTTATCATTAGAGTTAAGTTTTGGTTTAGGGTAATGGATAATTTTAGAGATGGTATTTAGGGCTAGTGTTAACATTATGATTAGGGATAGGATTAGGATTAGGTCTAGGAATAGGGCTAGGGTTATATTAAGGGTTCAGTTTGAGGTTTTATCTAGGGTTTGAGTCTAAGGCAAGGGTTAGGGTTAACGTGAGGGTTAGGCTTAGGGTAATGGATAAGGTTAGGTTAGGGTAATGGTTACACTTTGGGCTAGATTTAGGATTAGGTTTAGGGCTAGGTTTTGTGTTAGGTTTAGAGCTAGTTTTAGTGCTATGGTAATGTAAGGGTTATGTTTACGGTCTAGTGTTAGGTTTAGGTTTAGGTTTCGGTTAGGTTCAGTTTTATAGCTAGGGCTAGTGTTAGTGTCAGGGCCTGTGTTTGTATTAGGGTTTGGGTTAGGGCTAGAGCCAGAATTAGGATTGGTTAGGTTTAGAGGTAAGGTTAGTGTTTGGCTTAGGTTAAGGGTTTTCATTAAAGCTAGGGCTAGGTTTTTGTTTAGATCTTTGTTAAAGATATGGCTAAATTTAAGATTAGGCTTAATCTAGGGCTAGTGTTAGAGTTAGGTTTAGATATAGGGTTATGGGTAGGGCTAGTTTTAGGATTTGGTTTAGGTTCAGGGTCAGAATAAGGGTCAGAGTTAGGGTTAGGATTTGGGTTATGGTTATAACAAGAATGAGGGCTAGATTTAGGACTAGTAATATGGTTAAAGTTTGGGTTAGACTAAGAATTAGTTTTAGGACTAGGGTTAGCATTAGGGTTGGGGTTTGGGTATAGTAGAGGTTAAGGATAGAGCTAGGGTTAGAGCTAGTGTTGGGGTTAGGGTTAGGGCTAGTGTTAGGGTTAGGGTTAGAGTGAAAGCTAGGTTTAGGTCTCAGATTTGGGCTAGGTTTTGGTTAGCATTAGGCTTAAGGTTCCAGCTAATGTATGATCTAAGATTATGATTAGAATTAGGGCTAGCCGCGTGACTGGGCGGCTAGAGACTGCCCGCCGGCTGGTCACCGACCGCGCCACTGGGTGGCTAGAGATC
>NW_026004631.1:58365-135200 GCF_001458135.2 Marmota marmota marmota | reverse complement strand
ATCACCCTAAGTTACCATCTCACTCCAGTAAGATTGGCAGCCATTATGAAGTCAAACAACAATAAGTGTTGGCGAGGATGTGGGGAAAAGGGTACACTTGTACACTGCTGGTGGGACTGCAAATTGGTGCGGCCAATATGGAAAGCAGTATGGAGATTCATGGGAAAGCTGGGAATGGAACCACCATTTGACCCAGCTATTGCCCTTCTCGGACTATTCCCTGAGGACCTTAAAGAGCACATTATAGGGATACTGCCACATCAGTGATCATAGCAGCACAATTCACAATAGCTAGACTGTGGAACCAACCTAGATGCCCTTCAATAGATGAATGGATAAAAAAATGTGGCATCTATGCACAATGGAGTATTATGCAGCACTAAAAATGACAAAAGCATAGAATGTGCAGGGAAATGATGGCATTAGAGCAGATTATGCTAAGCGAAGCTAGCCAATCCTTAAAAAACAAATGCGAAATGTCTTCTTTGATATAAAGAGAACAACTAAGAACAGAACAGGGAGGAAGAGCATGAGGAAAAGATTAACATTAAACAGAGACGAGTGGGGGGAGAGAAAGGGAGAGAGAAGGGAAAGCATATGGAAATGGTAGGAGACCCTCAATGTTACACAAAATTACATATAAGAGGTTGTGAGGGGAAAGGGGGGAACAAGGGAGAGAATTGAACAACAGCAGATGAGGTAGAGAGGGAAGATGGGAGGGGAGGTGAGGGGGGATAGTAGGGGATAGGAAAGGTAGCAGAATACAACAGTCACTAATATGCCATTATGTAAAAATGTAAGTGTGTAACTGATGTGATTCTGCAATTTGTATTTGGGGAAAAAATGGGAGTTCATGACCCACTTGAGTCAAATGTATGAAAGATGATATATCAAGAGCTTTGTAATGTTTTGAACAACCAATAAAAATAATAAAAAAAAGAATTAGGGCTAGAACTAGGTCTAGTGTTAGGTTAAGGTTTAGGTTTAGTGTGATGTTTAGAGGTAGAGTTAGTGTTATTGTCAGAGACAGGTTTAGGGGTAGTTTTAGGGTTAAGATTAGGACTCGAATTAGGGCTAGGCTTAGGGCTAGATGTAAGGTTAGAGTTTGGTTGAGGTAAAAGTTTAGGGTCAGTGTTATGGCCCAGTTTTGTTTTAGGGCTAAACCTATGGCTAGGGCTAGTTTTGGGTTAGCTTTAGGGTTAGGGCTAGTATTAGGGTTAGGTTTAGGTGTAGAATTATGGTTAGATTTAGAGTTAGGTTTAGATCTAGGGTTAGGGCAAGGTGTAAGGTTAGGGCTAGGGTTATTCCAGGCTTAGGGCTAGGAATAATGCTATGGTAAGTGATAGGGTTAGAATTAGGGCTAGGGATAAGGCGAGAGTTATAGTTAGCCTTAAAGCTAGGTTTAGGGTTGGGTTTATGTTTAGGGCTAGTGTTAGTGTTAGAGTTAGTCCTAGGGTTAAAGTTAGGGCTAGGGTTAGTGTTATAGTTAGTGTTTGAGTTAGGTTTCATGTAAGCAATGTGGTCATATCTAGGTTTAGGGCTAGGAAAAGGGTTAGAATTAGGGTTAGTTTATGATTAAGGCTTGGTTCTGGGCTATGATGAGAGCTAGTGTTCGTATTAGGGTTAGGGCTAGGATTAGGTCTAGGGCTAATATCAGGTCTAGGGTTACAGTTAGGGATAGGTTTCGGGTTATGTTTATGGTTAGGTCTAGTGTAAAGGTTAAATTTATGGTAAGGGTCAAGTTTACAACTATCTGTATTATTAGGGTCAGTGTATGGTTTAAGGTGTGGTTTAAGTTAAGGTTTAGGTTTTGGGCTCGAATTAGCATTAGGGTTAGAGTTAGGGTTAGGATAATGAATAGGCTTAGGATTAGGGTTCAGGTTAGTTTTAGGGTAATAGTAGGTTTAGGGATTGTGAGATGGTTAGGGTTAAGCCTAGGGTTAGCATTAGGGTTAGGATTTTGGTTAGGGTAATGGATAGAATTAAAGCTAGGTTTAGGGCTAGGATTAGGGTTTTGGATATAATTAGATCTATAGCTAAGGCTATGCTTAAGGTTAGTATTAGTGCTAATGTTAGGATAGGGTTTGGGATAGGGCTAGGGTTATGCTATGGGTAAAGTTTAGGCTTTGAGCTAGGGTTAGGTCTAAAGCGAGGCTTAGGGTTGGGGTTAGGGCTAGGGTTAGGTTTAGGGTTACACTTAGGGCTATGTTCAGGGCTAGGATTAGGGCTAGGTTTTGTGTTAGTTTACGCCTAGGGTTAGGGCCATGGGTAATGTAAGAGCTAGGGTTATGATTAGGGCTAGTTTTAGGGTTAGGGTTATGGCTAGGTCTAGTGTTAGGATTAGGTTTTGGTTTAGGGTGAGCTTTGGAGCTAGGATTATGTTAGGGTCAGGGCCAGTGTTCATTTTAGAGTTAGTGTTGGTTTTAGTGACAGAATTAGGACTAGGGTTATGTCTAATTGTAGGGTTAGTGTTTGGGTTAGGTTAAGGGTTATTGTTGTTGCTAGGGCTAGGTTGTTGTTCAGGTCTAGGGATAGAGATATTGTTAAATTTAGGATTAGATTTAGGTCTAGGGCTAATGTTAGATTTAGGTTTAAGTATAGGATTATTCGTTTAGGTTTAAGTATAGGATTAGTGTTTGGTTTTCAGTTAGGGTCAGGTTTAGACCTATGGTTTGTGTCAGGGTCAGAATAAGTGTCAGGGTTAGGTTTTGGGTTTGGGTTAGGGTTAGAGCTAGAACGAAGGTTAGAGTTAGGACTAGTAATAGGATTAGGGTTTAGGTTAGGCTCTGGAATAGTGTTAGGACTAGGGTTAGCATTAGGTTTAGGGTTTAGCTTAAGGTAATGGATAAGGTAAGAGCTAGGATTAGAGCTAGGGTTAGGGTAAGGGTTGGGCTAATATAGGGTTAGGGTTAAAATAGGGTTGGCGTTCAGATTAGGACCAGGTTTAGGGATAGGTTGGGTCTAGTGTTAGGCCTACAACTAATGTATGAACCAGGGTTATGATTATGGCTACTTTTTGGGTAAGTGTTATGGCTAGGTCAAGTTTAGGGTTAGGGTTAGGGTTAGCGTTAGCGTGATGTTTAGAGCAAGGGTTAATGTTGGGGTCAGGGACAGTGTCCCGGTTATAGTTAGGGTTAGGGTTAAACCCAGAATTATCACTAGAGTTAGGTCTAGGGGTAGGGTTAGTGTTTGTGTTAGGTTAAGGTTTATAATTAGGGCTAGGGCTAGGGCTAGGTTTTTGTTTAGGTCTAGGGCTAGAGATATGGCTAGATTTAGAATTAGGTTTAGGTCAAGAGCTAGTGTTATGGTTAGGTTTAGGAATAGGTTTATTTCCAGTGTGAGTTTTAGGTTTCAGTATAGAGTTAGGGTCAGGTTTAGACCTACAGTTACCATTAGGGTCAGAATAATTGTCAGGTTTGAGTTATGGTTAGAGCTAGAATGAGGGCTAGGGTTATCACTGGTAATTGTGTTAGGGTTTTGGTTAGTCTAAAGATTAAATTTAGGACTAGGTTTAGCATTAGGGTTAGAGTTAGCTTAGGGTAAGGGATAGGATTAGAGCTATGGTTAGGGCTATGTTTAGGGTTAGAGTTAGGGTAGTGTTAGGCTTAAGTTTAGGGTTAAAGCTAGAGTTAGGTCTTGCATTAAGGCTAGGTTTTGGTTAGAGTTAGGGCAAGGTTTAGAGTTATGGCCAATGTATGAACTAGGGTTTTGATTTGGGGTAGTTATAGGGTTAGGGTTAAGACTAGGTCTAATGGTAGGATTAAGTATAACATTAGGGTGATGCTTATAACTAGGGTTAGTGTTAGGGTCAAATTCAAGGTCAGAGTAGTTTTAGGATTATGGTTTGGGCTCGAATTAGGGCTAGGGTTAGAGCTAGGTGTAGGTTTAGGATTTGATTTAGGTTAAGTTTTAAAGTTAGGGCTATGGCTCGGTTTTGTTTTAGGGCTAGGGCTATGGGTAGGGCTAGTTTTAGGCTTAGCATTAGGTTTAGGGCTAGTGTTAGGTTTAGGTTTAGGCTTAGGGTTAAAGTTAGATTTCAATTTAGGATTAAATCTAGGGTTATGTCTAGGGCTAAGGATAGGGCTACTGTTATGTCTTGATTTATGTCTAGGATTATTGTTATGGTAAGGGATGGGGTTAGAACTAGGAATAGGGCTAGGATGAGAGTGAGAGTTAGTCTTACAGCTAAGCTTAGTGTTTGGTTAGGTATAGAGCTTAATTAGGGCTAGGAATAGGACTACGTTTATGGTTATGTTTAGGCCTTGGGTTAGTTTTAGGCTTACAGTTAGGTTTAGTGTAAGCAATAAGGTTATAGCTAGGGATAGGGCTAGGATGAAGGTTAGAATTAGGGTTAGTTCTAGGGTTTCATTAGAATTATGATTAAAGCTAGGTTTAGGGCTAGGATGAGGGCTAGGCTTTGTGTTAGGGTTAGGGCTAGAATTAGTGTTAGGGTGAATGTCAGGTCTAGGGTTATGGTTATGGATAGTTTTAGGGTTTGGTTTATGGCTATGTTTAGTGTAATTGTTAGGTTTAGGGGAAGGATCAAGTTTAGAGCTAGGGGTATTTTTAGGGTCAGGGTCAGGTTTAGGGTTTTGTTTAGGTTAGGGTTTAGAGTTAGTGCTAAAATTAGCATTAGGTTTTGGGTTAGGGTAATAATAAGTTTTGGTTTAGGGTTCAGGTTAGATTTAGCATAATGGATAGGGTTATAGTTAGGGATAGGGTTAGATTTAGGCCTAGGTTAGCATTATAATTAGGGTTATGTCTATGGTAATTTTTAGGGATAGAGCTAAATTTAGGGCTAGGGTTATGGATAGGATTAGGGCTAGGGTTAGGGTTAGGGTATGGGTTTGGTTTGTGTTAAGGTAAGGGCTAGAATTATGGCTAAGGCAAATGTCAGGTCTAGGGTTATGGTTAGGGTTAGTTTTAGGGTTAGATTTATGGCTAGGTCTAGTATAAAGGTTAGGTTTAGGGGTAGGGTCAAGGTTAGAGCTACGTATATTATGGGAAGGGTCAGAATTAGTGTTTGTGTTAGGTTACATTTTAGGGTTAGGGCTCAAATTAGCATTAGGGTTAGGGTAATGATAGGGTTAGTTTTAGGGTTCAGGTTAGGTTTAGGTTAATGAAATAGGTTAGGGTTAGGAATAAGTATAGGGTTAGGCCTAGGGTTTCCATTAGATTTACGGTTATGGTTAGGGTAATGGATAGAGTTAGAGCTATTAATAGGGATAGGGTAATGGTTAGAATTTTGGATAGTGTTAGGGTAAGGTTTAGGGCTAGGTTCTGTGTTAGGATTACGTTTAGGGTTAGGGTTAAAGCTAGGATTAAGGCTCGGATTAGGGCTTGGTTTGGAGTTTGGTTAGGGCTAGGGTTAGAGCTATGGCTAATGTATGAACTATTGTTATAATTAGTGCAAGTTTTAGGGTTAGGGTTAGGGTTAGGGCCAGGTTTAGTGTTATGGTTAGCTTTAGGGTTAGGGTGATGTTTAGAGCAAGGGTTATTGTTAGGGTCACTGTCAGAGTCAGAATTAGTTTTAGGGTTATGGTTAGAACTCGAATTCTGTCTAAAGTTTGTACTAGGTGTGAAGTTAGGTTTTGGTTTAGGTTAAGGGTTAGGGATATAGGTTGGTTTTGTTTTAGGGCTAGGGCTACGGTTATGGCTAAATTATGGATTAGCATCAGGGTTAGGGCTAGTGTTAGGTTGAGGATTAGTCTTAGGGTTAGGGTTAGATTTAGAGTTATGGTTAGATCTAGGGTTAGGGCTAGGGCTAGTGTTAGGGTGAGGTTTAGGTTTATGGTAATGGATATGGTTAGAACTAGGGATACAGCTAGGGTGAGTATTAGAGTTAGTCATAGTATTAGTCTTAGGGTTAGGTTTAGGTTTAGGGTTAGGCTAAATTACGGCTAGGATTAGGGCTAGGTTTAGGGCTAGGGTTACGGTTAAATTGGGGCTAGGATTAGAACTAGGGTTAGTGTTAGAGTTAGGGCTAAATTAGGGCTAGGATTAGGGCTAGGGTTAGTGTTGGGGTTAGGGCTAAATTAGGGATAGTATTAAGGCTAGGGATAGTTTTGAGGTTAGACCAAGGGGTTGGGCTAGAGTTAGGGTTATCATTGGTGTTAAGGTTAAGTTTAGGGAAATGGGCGGTATTATAGCTAGTATTAGGGCTAGGGTAAGGGTTAGAATTAGAATTAGGCCTAGGGTTTTGGTTCAGTTTAGGATTAAGCCTAGGTTTAGTGCTTAGTTAAGGGCTAGGGTTTATGTTAGGGTTATGGCTAGGACCAGGTCTAGAGCTAATATCAGGTCTAGGGTTAATGATAAGAATAGTTTTAGAGTTAGGTTATGGCTAGGTCTAGTGTAAGAGTTAGGTTTAGGTTAAAAGTCAGCTTTAGGGCAAGGGCTATTATTAGGGTCAGGGTCAGAGTCAGGATTAGCATTTGGTTTAACTAAAGGTTTAGGGTTAGGGCTCAAATTAGCATTATGGTTAGGGTAGGGTTAGCATAACGGATAGGGTTTAGTTTAGATTTCAGTTAAGGTTTAGGGTAATTTATGAGTTAGGTTTAGCAATTGGGTTAGGTTAGCATTAAGGTTAGGGTCATATTTACTGTAATGGATAGGCTTATAGCTAGGGTTAGGGCTAGGTTTTGGTTTGGATTAAGTCTAGGATTACGGCTAGGTTTAGGGATAGGGATAGGGTGTGATTTGGAGTAAGTTTTAGGGTTAGGGTAAGTGTTAGGTTTAGGGCTAGGATTATGGTTAGGTTAAGGTTAGGGTTAGTGTTTGAGCTAGGGTTAGGGCTAGGGTGAAGGTTAGGTTTAGGTTTAGGTCTAGGTTTACATTTATGGTTACAGTTAGGTTTATTGTTAGGGGTACATTTTTAATTAGGGTTAGGTTTAAGGTAATGGATATGTTTAGAGCTAAAGTTCAGGGTAGGTTTAATTTTAGGATTAGTGTTAGGGTTAGAGTTAGGGTTTAGGATAGAGCTAGGGTTATGTTTAGTGAAAAGGTCAGGCTTTGAGCTAGGGTTTGGTCTAAGGCGAGGCTTAGGTTAAGACTAGGTTTAGGGCTAGGGTTAAGCTAAATGTTATGCTTAGAACTAAGTTTAGGGCTATGTTTTGTGTTAGATTTTGTGTTAAATTTAGGATAATGCATAATGTAAGAACTAGGATTATGTTTAGGGCTAGTTTTAGTGTTAGGATTATGAATAGGTCTAGTGTTAGGTCTAGGTTTTGGGTCAGTGTCAGGTTTAAAGCTAGGTTCAGTGTTAGAATCAGGGTCAGTTTTGGGGATAGGGTTAGGGTTAGTGTTAGATCCAGAATTAGGACTAGGTTAAGGTCTAGAGGTAGAGTAAGTGTTCTGTTTAAGTTAAAGGCTATTTTTAGGGCTAGTGCTAGGTTTTTGTTCACATCTAGGGCTAGAGTTATAGCTATATTTAGGATTAGGTTTGAGTCTTGGTCTAATGTTAGGCTTAGGTATAGGTAAAGGGTTACAAGTAGGGCTAGTGTTAGGATTTGGTTTAGGGTTAGGGTCAGGTTTACACCTAGTGTTACTGTTAGAGTTAGATGAAAGTCAGGATTAGGTTTAGAGGTAGAATGAGGGCTAGGGTTAAGACTAGTATTATGGTTAGATGTTAAATTAGGCTAAGGATTAGGATTAGAACTAGGGTTAGCATTTGGATTGGGGTTTTGCTTAGTGTAAGGAATAGGGTTAGAGTTAGGGTAAAGGTTAGTGTTAGGGTTAGGGTTAGGGCTAGTATTAGGGTTAAATCTAGGGTCAGGGCTCAGATAAGTGGTAAAATTTGTGTTAGGGTTAGGGCTACGATTAGGACAATGACTAATGTATGAATTAGGGTTATGAGTAAGGCTAATTTAGGGTTAGATTAAGGCTAGATATAGTGTTAGGGTTAATTTAAAGTTAGCATGATTTTTAAGATTAATGTTAGTGTTATTCCTAGTGATAGGATGAGTTTAGGTTTAGGGGTACATTTAGAGTTATGGTTAATTCTAGGGTTAGGGCTATGGCTAGGGTTAGGGATTGCCACAGTCTGGCTGGGCACAAAATCACGAGCCACTCAAGCAGGAACAAACTTTATTTTTTGAAACTGCCGCCAATGTTCTGTACACCCCCCGGGAAGATCGCCGATCCACACCACGCGGTGTTCTCCTGGCAGGCCCAGAGGAAGTTCCTCCCCCGGAACTCCCCCCTACTGTACTTCCCCAACCAATGGGAACTCTCCAGGAGTCCCATAGCAGGCCAAGGTGAACAGCAGGAGTCCAATATCCATATGAATACAAATCTTAACATAATCATATCATCTCAATGGCTAGCTGGCATCACCTTCCAACCAAAAATGCCATGCATCATATACTTGGCTGACTCTTAGCAAGGGCTAAGGTTAGGTCTAGTGTTTGGGCTATCGTAAGGGATAGGGTTAGATCTATGTATAGTGCTAGGGCGATAGAGTTAGTCTTAAGGCTAGGGTTAGGTTAAGTTTAGGGCTAAATTAGGGCTAGGAATATGTCTAGGATTGGTGTTAGTGTTAGGCCTAGAATTAGTGCTATGTTTAGGATTAGGTTTAGGGTTAGGTTTAGAAGAAGGGATGGGGTTATAGCTAGGTTTAGGACTAGGGCGATGATTAGAATTAGGTTTAGGCCAAGGGTTAGGTTTGTGTTAGAATTAATGCTAGATTTGGGGATAGGATGAGGGCTAGGGTTTGTGTTAGGGTTAGGGCAAGTTTTAGGGATAGGAATAATGTCAGGTTTAGGGTTATGGCTATGGATAGTTATATGGTTAGGTTCATGGCTAAGTCTAATATTAGGTTTAGGGTAAGGTGTATTTTTATGTTCAGGGTAAGGTTTCGGGTTTGTGTTAGGTTAATTATTAGGGTTAGGGTTCAAATTAGCATTATGGTTAGAATTAAGGTTAGGTTAATGGATAGGTTTAGGTTTAGGATTCAGGTTAAATTAGGGTAATTGGTAGGGTTAGGTTTAGTGATAGGGTTAGGGTTAGGCCTAGAATTATTATTTGGGTTAAGATTATTTTTTAGGTTAATGAATAGCATTAGAGCTAGGGTTAGAGCTAAGGTTTTGGATAGGATTAGGGCTAGAGTTAGGGTTATGGCTAGGGCTAGGGTTAGGGTTAGGGTTTGGGTTAGGTTTAAGGTACAGGTTAGGTTTTGAGCTATAGTTAGAGCTAGGGTGAGGGTTAGGTTTAGAATTATGTCTAGGATTATACATTTATGTTTAAGGTTATGGTTAGTGTTAGAGTTAGGGCTAAGGTTATATTTAGAGTTAGGATAATGGATAGGGTTAGATGTCGGGTTAGGGTTAGGGGTAGTTTTAGATTTAGAGTTAGTGTTAGAGTAAGTGTTAGGGTATTATCTAAGGTTAAGCCTACAATGAGGGTTAGGTTTAGGGTTAGGTCTAGGATAAGGATTACATTAGGATTAGAGCTAAGGTTATCATTAGGGTTAAGTTTCGGTTTAGGGTAATGGATAATTTTGGAGATAGTATTAGGGGAAGTGTTAACCTTATGATTATGGCTAGGATTAGGATTAGGTTTAGGGATAGGTCTAGGGTTATGTTTAGGTTTCGGTATTGAGTTTTATCTAAGGTTAGGTCTAAGGCGAGGGTTAGGGTTAACGTGAGGGTTAGGCTTAGAGTAAGGGATAAGTTTAGGTTAGAGTTAGGGTTATGCTTTGGGCTAGATTTAGGCCTAGGTTTAGGGCTAGATTTTGTGTTAGGTTTAGAGCTAGTTTTAGTGCTATGGTAATGTAAGGGTTATGTTTATGGTCTAGTGTTAGGTTTAGGTTTAGGATTCAGTTAGGTTCAGTTTTATAGCTAGGGTTAGTGTTATTGTCAGGGCCTGTGTTTGGATTAGGGTTAGGGTTAGGGTTAGGGTTAGGGCTAGAGCCAGAATTAGGATTGGTTAGGTCTAGAGGTAAGGTTAGTGTTTGGCTTAGGTTAAGGGTTATCCCTAAAGCTAGGGCTAGGTTTTTGTTTAGGTCTTCGTTAAAGATATGGCTAGATATAGGATTCGGCTTACTCTAGGGCTACTGTTAGGTTTAGGTTTAGATATAGGGTTATGGGTAGGGCGAGTGTTAGGATTTAGTTTAGGTTCAGGGTCAGAATAAGGGTAAGGGTTAGGGTTAGGATTAGGGTTATGGTTATAACAAGAATGAGGGCTAGGTTTAGGACTAGTAATATGGTTAGTGTTTGGGTTAGACTAAGGATTAGTTTTAGGACTAGGGTTAACAATAGGGTTGGGGTTTGGCTAGAGTAAAGGTTAAGGATAGAGCTAGGGTTAGAGGAAGGGTTAGAAGAAGGGTTCGGGTTAGGGTTATGGCTAGTGTTAGGTTTAGGGTTAGGGTGAAAGCCAGGTTTAGGTTCAGATTTGGGCTAGGTTTTTGTTAGCATTAAATTTAATGTTACAGCTAATGTATGATCTAGGGTTATGATTAGAATTAGGTTTAGGACTAGGTCTAGTGTTAGGTTAAGCTTTAGGTTTAGGGTGATGTTTAGAGGTAGGGTTAGTGTTAATGTCAGAGATAGGTTCAGGGGTAGTGTTAGGGTTAAGATTAGGATGGGCTAGATGTTAGAGTTTGGTTGAGGTAAAAGTTTAGGGTTAGTGTTATGGCTCAGTTTTGTTTTAGGGCTAAACCTATGGTTAGGGCTAGTTTTGGATTAGCTCTAGGGTTAGGGCTAGTATTAGGGTTAGATTTAGGGTAAGAGTCAAGTTTACAACTATCTTTATTATTAGGGTCAGTGTATGGCTTCAGGTGTTGTTTAAGTTAAGGTTAAGGTTTAGGTCTCAAATTGCATTAGGGTTAGAGTTAGGGTTAGTGTAATGAATAGGCTTAGGATTAGGGATCAGGTTAGTTTTAGGGTAATGGATAAGTTTGGGGATTGTGATAGGGTTAGGGTAAGCCTGGGGTTAGCATTAGGGTTAGGATTATGGTTAGGGTAATGGATAGAATTAGAGCTAGGGTTAGGGCTAGGGTTAGGGTAGTGGATATAATTTTAGCTATGATTAGGGCTATGGTTAAGGTTAGGTTTAGTACTAGTGTTAGGTTAGGTTTTGGGATAGGTCTATGGTTAGGTTAAGGGTAAAGGTTAGGCTTTGAGTTAGGGTTAGGTCTAAAGTGAGGCTTAGGGTTAGGGTTAGGGCTAGGGTTAGGTTTAGGGTTACACTTAGGTCTATCTTCAGGCCTAGGATTAGCGCTAGGTTTTTTGTTAGTTTAGGCCTAGCATTAGGGCCATGGGTAATATAAGAGCTAGGGTTATGATTAGGGCTAGTTTTAGGTTTAGGGTTATGGCTAGGTCTAGTGTTAGGATTAGGTGTGGGGTTAGTGTGAGCTTTGGAGCTAGGATTATGTTAGGGTCAGGGCCAGTGTTCAGGTTAGAGATAGTATTGGTTTTAGTGCCAGAATTACGACTAGGGTTAGGTCTAGGGGGAGGGTTTGTGTTTGGATTATGTTAAGGGTTATTGTTATGGCTAGTGCTAGGTTGTAGTTCAGGTCTAGGGCTAGATATATGGTTAGATTTAGGATTAGATTTAGGTCTAGGGCTAGTGTTAGGTTTAGGTTTAAGTATAGGATTATCAGCTTAGGTTTAAGTATAAGATTAGTGTTCGGTTTCGGATTAGGGTCAGGTTTAGACCTGCGGTTCGTGTTCAGGTCAGAATAATGTCAGGGTTATGGTTTAGGTTTGGGTTAGGGTTAGAGCTAGAATGAAATTTAGAGTTAGGACTAGTAAAGGGTTAGGGTTTGGGTTAGCCTCTGGATTAGTGTTAGGACTAGGGTTAGCATTAGGTTTAGGTTTTAGCTTAAGGTAATGGATAAGGTAAGAGCTAGGATTAAAGCTAGGGTTAGGGTATGGGTTGGGCTAGTTTTAGGGTTAGGGTTAAAAATAGTGTTAGCGCTCAGATTAGGGCCAGGTTGGAGGCTAGGTTGGGTCTAGTGTTAGGCCTACAACTAATGTATGAACCAGGGTAATGATTATGGCTACTTTTGGGATAAGTGTTATGGCTAGGTCAAGTTAAGGGTTAGGGTTAGCATTAGTGTGATGTTTAGAGCTAGGGTTAGTGTTACAGTCAGGATCAGTGTCCGGGTTATAGTTAGGGTTAGGGTTAAACCCAGAATTATCACCACAGTTAGGTCTAGGGGTAGGGTTAGTGTTTGTGTTAGGTTAAGTTTTATCATTAGGGCAAGGGCTAGGTTTTTGTTTAGGTCTAGGGCTAGAGATATGGCTAGATTTAGAATTAGGTTTAGGTCTAGAGCTAGTGTTATGGTTAGGTTTAGGAATAGGTTTATTTCTAGGTTCAATATAGGTTTAGGGTTAGGTTTAGACCTACAGTTACCATTAGGGTCAGAATAATTGTCAGGTTTGAGTTATGGTTAGAGCTAGAATGAGGGCTAGGGATATCACTAGTAATAGGGTTAGGGTTTGGGTTAGGCTAAGGAGTAAATTTAGGACTAGGGTTAGCATTAGGGTTAGAGTTAGCTTAGGCTAAGGGATAGGATTAAAGCTAGGGTTAAGGCTATGTTTAGGGTTAGGGTTAGGGCTAGTGTTAGGTTTAAGTTTAGTTTTAAAGCTAGGGTTAGGTCTTGCATTGAGACTAGGTTTTGGTTAGAGTTAGGGCTTAGTTTAGAGTTATAGCCAATGTATGGACTAGGGTTTCGATTTGGGCTAGTTATAGGATTAGGGTTAGGACTAGGCCTAGTGGTAGGATTCGGTATAACATTAGGGTGATGTTTATAGCTAGGGTTAGTGTTAGGGTCAAATTCAAGGTCAGAGTAGTTTTAGGGTTAGGGTCTGGACTCGAATTAGGGCTATGGTTAGGGCTAGGTGTAGGGTTAGATTTTGATTTAGGTTAATTTTAAAGTTAGGGCTATGGCTCGGTTTTATTTTAGTGCTAAGGCTATGGTTAGGGCTAGTTTTAGGCTTAGGTTTAGGCTTAGGGTTAAATTTAGATTTGGATTTAGGATTAAATCTAGAGTTAGGTCTAGAGTTAAGTATAGGACTACTGTTAGGTCTTTGTTTATGGCTAGGATTAGGGTTATGCTAAGGCATAGGGTTAGAACTAGTAATAGGGCTAGGGTGAGAGTGAGAATTAGTCTTATGGCTAAGCTTAGTGTTTGGTTAGGTATAGGGCTTAATTAGGATTAGGAATAAGGCTAGTTTTATGGTTATGTTTAGGCCTAGGTTTATTTTTAGGCTTACGGATAGGTTTAGTGTAAGCGAAGGGGTTAGAGATAGGGATAGGGATAGGGTGAAGGTTAGAATTAGGGTTACAGCTAGGGTTTCATTAGTGTTATGATTAAGGCTAGGTTTAGGGCTAGGATGAGGGCTAGGGTTTGTGTTAGAGTTAGGGCTAGGATTAGTGTTAGGGCGAATGTCAGATCTAGGGTTACAGTTAGGGATAATTTTAGGGTTAGATTTATGGCTACGTTTAGTGTAAGTGTTAGGTTTAGGGGAAGGATCAAGTTTAGAGCTAGGGGTATTATTAGGGTCAGGGTCAAGTTTGTAATTTTGTTTAGGTTAGGGTTTAGGTTTAGTGCTCAAATTAGCACTAGGTTTGGGTTAGGTTAATGATAGGTTTTGTTTAGGGTTCAGGTTAGATTTTGCATAATGGATAGGGTTACGATTAGGGATAGGAATAGATTTAGGCCTAGGGTTAGCATTATAATTAGGGTTATGTTTAGGGTTATTGATAGGGTTAGAGCTAAATTTAGGGCTAGGTTTATAATTAGGGTTATGTTTAGGGTAATTGATAGGATTAGAGCTAAATTTAGGGCTAGGTTTATGGATAGGATTAGGGCTAAAATTAGGGTTAGGTTTATGGGTTTGGTTTGTGTTAAAGTTAGGGCTAGAATTACGGCTAGGGTAAATGTCAGGTCTAGGATTATGGTTAGTGTCAGTTTTAGGGTTAGATTTATGGCTAGGTCTAGTATAAAGTTTAGATTTAGGGTTAGGGTCAAGTTTATAGCTAGGTATATTATCATGGGAAGGGTCAGAGTTAGGGTTTGGGTTAGGTTAAGTTTTAGGGTTAGGGCTCGAATTAGCATTAGGCTTAGATTTAGAGTAATGATAGGGTTAGGTTCAGGTTTCAGGTTAGGTTTAGGTTAATCAAATAGGTTAGGGTTAGGGATAAGTATAGGGTTAGGCCTAGGGGTACAATTAGAGTTATCGTTATGGTTAGGGTAATGGATAGAGTTAGAGCTAGTGATAGGGATAGGGTAAATGTTAGAATTCTGTCTAGGGTTAAAATAAGGTTTAGGGCTAGGTTCTGGGTTAGGGTTAGGGTTAGGGTTAGGGTTAAAGCTAGGATTAAGGCTCGGATTAGGGCTTGGTTTGGGGTTTGGTTAGGGCTAGGATTAGGAATATGGTTAATGTATGTGCTAGTGTTAAAATTAATGCTAATTTTAGGGTGAGGGTTAGGGTTAGGGCTAGGTCTATTGTTATGGTTAGGGTTGGGGTTATGGTGATGTTTAAACCAATGGTTATTTTTAGGGTCACTGTCAGAGTCAGGGTTAGTTTTATGGTTACATTTAGAACTCGAATTATGGCTCAAGTTAGTACTAGGTGTATAGTTATGGTTTGGTTTAGGTTAAGGGTTAGAATATAGGTTGCCTTTGTAATAGGACTAGGGCTACGGTTATGGCTAGATTATGGATTAGCATCAGGGTTATGGCTAATGTTAGGTTGAGGTTTAGGCTTAGAGTTAGAGTTAGATTTAGAATTAGGGTTAGATCTAGGGTTAGAGCTAGGTTTAGGTTTACGTTAAGGGTTAGGGTTATGGAAATGAATATGATTAGATCTAGTTATACGGCTAGGTCGAGAATTAGAGTTAGTCTTAGTAGTAGTCTTAGGGTTAGGGTTAGGGTTAAGGCTAAATTAGGGCTAGGATTAGGGCTAGGGTTAGGGCTAGGGTTAGTGGTAGGTTTAGGGCTAAATTGGGGCTAGTATTAAGGCTAGGGTTATTGTTGGGGTTAGACCAAAGTTTGGACTAGAGTTAGGGTTAGCATTGGTGTTAAGGTTAAGTTTAGGGAAATGGGTGTGGTTATAGCTAGATTTATGGCTAGGGTGAGGGTTAGAATTAGGATTAGGCCTAGGGTTATGGTTCAGTTTACGATTAATGCTAGGTTTAATGCTTAGTTATGGCTACGATTTCTGTTAGGGTTATGCCTAGGACCAGGTCTAGGGTTAATAACAGGTCTAGGATTAATGATAAGGATAGTTTTAGGGTTAGGTTTTGGCTTGGTCTAGTGTAAGAGTTAGGTTTAGGTTAAAGGTCATTTTTAGGGCTAGGGTTATTATTAGGGTCATGATCAGGGTCAGAATTAGCAATTTGTTTAGCTAAAGGTTTAGGGTTAGGGCTCAAATTATCATTATTGTTAGGGTAGGGTTAGCATAATGGATAGGGTTTAGTTTAGGTTTCAGTTAAGGTTTAGGTAATGGATGAGTTAGGTTTAGTGATCGGGTTAGGTTTAGCATTAGGGTTAGAGTTATGTTTAGTGTAATGGATATGTTTAGCTAGGGGTAGAGCTAGGTTATGGTTTGGATTAAATCTAGGATTAGGGCTATGTTTAGGGATAAGGATAGGGTGTGATTTGGGATAAGTATTAGGGTTAGGGTAAATGTTAGGTTTAGGGCTAGGGTTATGGTTAGGTTAGGGTAAGGGTTAGTTTTTGAGATAGGGTTAGGGCTAGGGTGAGGGTTAGGTTTAGGTTTAGGTCTAGGTTTACATTTATGGTTAGAGTTAGGTTTAGTGTTAGGGATAGAGTTTTAATTATGTTTAGGGTTAGGTTTAGGATAATGGATATGGTTAGAGCTAAAGTTCAGGCTAGGTTTAATTTTAGGATTAGGGTTAGGGTTAGGGTTAGGGTTTAGGATAGAGCTAGAGTTATGTTTAGTGAAAAGGTTAGGCTTTGAGCTAGGGTTAGGTATAAGGCGAGGCTTAGGTTAGGGCTAGGTTTAGGGCTAGGGTTAAGTTGAGGGTTATGCTTAGAGCTAAGTTTAGGCCTAGGATTAGGGTTAGATTTTGTGTTAGATTTTGTGTTAGGTTTAGGACAATGCATAATATAACCACTAGGCTTATGTTCAGGGCTGGTTTTAAGGTTAGGATTGTGGCTAGTTCTAGTGTTAGGTCTAGGTAATGGGTTAGTGTCAGGTTTAAATCTAGGTTCAGTGTTAGAATAAGGGTCAGTTTTGGTGATAGGTTTAGGATTAGGGTTAGATCCAGAATTAGGACTTGGTTTAGGTCTAGAGGTAGGGTAAGTGTTCGGTTTAGGTTAATAGATATTGTTAGGGCTAGTGCTAGGTTTTTGTTTAGGTCTAGGGCTAAAGTTATAGCTATATTTAGGATTAGCTTTGGGTCTTGGTCTAGTGTTAGGCTTAGGTATAGGTAAAGGGTTACAAGTAGGGCTAGTGTTAGGATTTTGTTTAGGTTTAGGGTCAGGTTTAGACCTAGGGTTACTGTTAGGGTCAGATGAGGGTCAGGGTTAAGTTTATAGGTAGAATGATGGCTAGGGTTAAGACTAGTATTATGGTTAGACTTTAAGTTAGGCTAAGGATTAGGATTAGAATTAGGGTTAGAATTTGGGTTAGTGTTTGGCTTAGTGTAAGGAATAGAGTTAGAGTTAGGCTTAGCGCTAGGGTTAGGGTTAAGGTTAGGTCTAGTATTAGGATTAAAGCTAGGATTAGGGCTCAGATTAGGGGTAGAATTTGTGTTAGGGTTAGGGCTACGGTTAGGAAAATGACTAATGTATGAACTAGGGTTATGATTAAGGCTAGTTTTAGGGTTAAGTTAAGGCTAGATATAGTGTTAGTGTAAATTTAATGTTAGGGTGATGTTTAGAGCTAGGATTAGTGTTAGGGTCAGGGTTAGTTTTAGGGCTAGTTGAGGCTTAGGGCTTAATTTATGTTAAGGGTTAAGATTAGGGCTATGTCCTGGTTTTGGTTTATGGCTAGGGCTAGGATAGGGCAAGTTTTAGGATTAGCGTCATGGTTTGGGGTAGTGTTAGGGTTTGGTTTATGTTTATTTTTACAGTTAAATTTAGAGTTAGGTTTATATTTAGACTTTAGCTTAGATCTAGGATTAGGATTAAGGCTAAGGATAGAACTAGGGCTAGGGCTAGGGCTAGGGCAAGTGTTAGAGTTAGTCTTATGGCTAGGTTTATGGTTAAGGTAGGATTAAATAAAGGCTAAGATTAGCCCTAGACTTCGTGTTAGGCCTAGGTTTAGGGGAAAGGTTAGGTTTAGGTTTAGGGTTATGGTTAGTTTTTGGGTACAGGATGAGGTGATAGGTAGATTTAGGGCTAGGGCGATGAATAGAATTAGGGTTTGGGCTCTGGTTATGGTTTAGTTTAGGATTAAGCCTAGGTTTAGGGCTAGGATTATGGCTAGGGCTAATTTCAGATCTAGTGTTATAGGTAAAATAGTTTTAAGGTTAGGTTTATGGCTACATCTAGTGTAAGGGTTAGGTTTAGGGTTAGGGTCAAGTTTAGAGCTAAGGGTACTATTAGGTTCAGGGTCACGATTACTGTTTTGGATAGGTTAATGCTTAACATTAGGGCTTGAATTAGCATTAGAGTTAGGGTTAGGGTAAAGATAATTTTAGGTTTAGTTTTCAGGTTACATTTAGGGTAATGGATATTGTTAGGATTAAGGATACAGTTAGATTTAGGCCAAGGTTTAGCATAAGGGTTAGGGTTATGGTTAGGGTAGTTGATAGGGTTAGAGATAGGGGTACAGCTAGGGTCAATGTTATGATTATTGATAATGTTAGGTTTAGGGTTAGGGTTAGAGTTAAATCTAGGGTTACAGCTAGGGTTATAGTTACAATTAGTGACAGATTTAGACTTAGGAATAAATCTAGGGATAGTGCTCCAAATAAGGCTAGGTTTTCAGTTAAGTTAAGGCTATGTTTAGGGTTATGGTTAATGTAAGTACCAAGGTTGCGATTAGGGCTAATTTTAGGCATAGAGTTAGGGTTAGGGCTAGGTCTATTGTTTAGGTATAGGGTTAGGGTGATGTTTAGAGCTAGGGTTAGTGTTAAGGTTAGAGTCAGGGTCAGGGTTAGTTTTAGGGTTAGGCTTAAAACTCGAATTAGGGCTAGAGTTATGGCTAAGTGTAGGGTTAGGGCTTAGTTTATATTAAGGGTAAGGATTAGGTCTATGGCTTGGTTTTGTTTTAGGGTTAGGGTTAGTGCTAGTTTTAGGATTAGCCTTAGGGTTAGGGCTAGTGTTAGGTATAAGTTTAGGCTAAGGATTAGGGTTAGATTTAGAGTTAGGATTAGATCTAGATTTGTTGCTAGGGCTATGAATAGGGCTAGTGTTAGACCTATGGTTTGGGCTAGGATTAGGGTTCCAGTAAAGTATAGGGTTAGTACTAGATTTAGGACTAAGGTGAGACTTAGAGTTAGTCTTGGGTCTAGGGTTAGTGTTAAGGTTAGGGATAGGGCTAAATTAGATCTAAGATTAGGCCAAGGATTAATGTTAGGTTTAGGCCTAGGGTTATGGTTAGGGTTATAATTAAGGCTATGATTAGGGCTAGGATAAGGGCTAGGGTTTGTGTTAGGGTTAGGGCTAGTATTATGGCTAGGGCTAATATCACATCTAGGTTTATGCTTAGGGATAGTTTTGGGGTTAATTTTATGGCTATGTCTAATGTAAGGGTTAGGTATAGAGTAAGAGTGAGGTTTAGAGCTAGGGGAATTATTAGGATAAGTGTCAGTGTTAGGGTTTGGTTTAGGTTGGAGTTTAGGGTTAGGGCTCAAATTAGAATTAGGGTTAGGGTTAGGGTAATGATTGGATTAGGTCTAGGGTTCAGGGTATGTTTGGGGTAATTGATAAGATTGGAAATAGTGATGTTTAGGGTTAGGCCTTGGGTTAGAATTAGGGTAAAGTTTATGTTTAGGGTAATGATACAGTTAGACTTAAAGTTAGGGCTAGGGTTATGGTTAGGATTAGGTCTTGAATTAGGGTTAGGGTGAGAGTTAGAATTAGGTTTAGGTTAGGGTTATGTTTAGTGTAAGGGTAAGGTTCTGAGCTATGGTTTGGGCTAGGCAGAGAGTTAGGTTCAGGATTAGGTCTAGGGATAGGATTATGGTATATTTTGGGTTAGGATTAGGGTTAGGATTAGACCTAGGATGAGTGGAAGTGTCAGTAAAAGGGTCAGGGCTAGTGTTACGGTTTTAGATAGGATTAGATCTAGAATGAGGGCAAGGATAAGGGCTATTAATAGGGTTAGTGTTTTGGTTAGCCTAAGGATTAGGGATAGGTCTAGGGTTACCCTTAGGTTTAGGGTTTTGCTTAGGTGAGGAATTGGTTTAGAACTAGGGTTATGGCTATGGTTATGGTTACAGTTAGGATTAAAGATAGGTTTAGGGCTCGTAAGGCCTAGGTCTTGTGTTAGGATTAGGGCTAGTGTTAGGGCAATGGCTAATGTAAGAACTAGTGTTACAATTAGGGTTAGTTTTAGTGTTAGGGTATGTGTTAGGTTTAGTGTTAGAATTAGGTTTAAGTTTAGGGTGATATTTATAGCTAGGGTTCATGTTAGAATAGGAGTCAGTGTACAGCTTAGTTTTAGGGTTAGAGTTAGGACTCGAATTAGGGTTAGGGTTACTGTTAGGGTTCAGTTTAAGGTGAGGGAAGTGTTTAGAGCTAGGGTGAGTGTTAGGATATGAGTCAGGTTCAGGGTTGGTTTTAAGGTTAGGGTTAGGACTCGAATTATGGATAGGGTTTGGTATAGTTGTACTGTTAGGATTTGATTTAAGTTAAGGTTTAGGGTTAGGGTTCATACTCGGTTTTGTTTTAGTACTAGGATTAGGGTTAGCGCTAGTGTTAGTGTTAGGCTTAGCCTTAGGTTTAGGGTTAAATTTGAATTAGGGTTATATCTAGGGTTAGGGCTAGAACTAAGGATATGGCAAGGGTTATGGTAGGTTTAGAGTTATGGTAAGGGATAGAGTTAGAACAAGGGATAGGGCTCGAGTGAGAGTCTTAGGGCTAGGGTTAGGGTTAGGGTTAGAGATAGGGCTAAATTAGGGCTAGGATTAGGGCTAGGTTTCGTGTTTAGTTTAAGCCTAGGGTTAGGGTTATGGTTAGAGTTATGATTAGGGTTAGAGTGAGGGTTAGAGTTTAGAGTTGAGAGTTTAGGTTTAGACTTAGGGCAAAGTTTGGGGTAAGAGATGGCTTTATAGCTAAGTTTAGAGGTAGGATGAGGGTTGGAATTAGAGTTAGGACTGTGGTTAGTGTTAGGGATATGATTAAGGCTAGGTTTAGGTCTAGGATGAGGGTTAGGGTTTTTTTAGGGTTAGGCTAGGATTAGTGCTAGGGTTAATTTCAGGTCCAGAATTATGGTTAAATATAGTTTTAGGGTTAGGATTATGGGTATGTCTAGTGTAAGGGTTAGGTTTTGGGTTAGCATGAGGTTTAGAGCTAGGGGTATTATTAGGGTCAAGTTCTGGGTTAGGGTTTGGGACAGGTTAAGTTTTAAAGGTAGGGCTTGAATTAGCATTAGGGTTATGGTTATGGTAATGGATAGAGTTAGAAATCAGTTTAGGGCTAGGGTTATGGTTATGATTAGGGCTAGGTTTTGGGTTAAATTAGTGTAGGGTTAGTGTTACGGCTAATATAAGTACTAGGGTTATGATTATGGCTAATTTTAGTGTTTTAGGGCTAGGTTTTCTGTTAGGTTTAGGTTTAGGGTTAGGGTGATGTTTTGATCTCAAGTTAATTTTATGGTCAGAGTAAGGGTCAGGGTTAGTTTTAGGGTTTGGCTTAAAACTCCAATTAGGGCTAGGTTTAGGGCTAGGTGTAGGGTTAGGGCTTGGTTTAGGTTAAGGGTTATGGTTAGAGCTTTGGCTCAGTTTGGTTTTAGGGCTAGGGTTAGTGAAATTTTTAGGATTAATGTTATGGTTAGGGCTAGTCTTAGATTTAGGCTTAGGCTTCGGGTTTTTAGGGTTAAATTTAGAGTTAGGTTTTTATCTGAGGTTAGTGCTAGGGCTAAGTATAGGGCAAGGGTTAGGACTATGATTTGGGATAGTTTTAGGTTTATGGGAAGGATAGCATTAGAATGAGTGATAGGGCCAGTGTGAGAGTTAGAGTTATTCTTATGGCTAGGATTAGGGTTAGGGTTAGGGATAGGTCTAAATTACAGCTAGGGTTAGTGTTAGGGCAAGGGTTGGGGCTAGTTTTAGAATTAGCATCAGGTTTAGGGCTAGTTTTAGGCTTAGGCATTGAGTTAAGGTTAGATTTAAAGTTAGGTTTCGATCTAGTGTTAAAGCTAGGGCTAAGTATAGGGCAATTTTGACGAGAAGGATTAGGGTAAGAGTTAGGATTACATTTAAAGTAAGGGATGTGGTTTTGGCTAGGTTTAGGGCTAGGGCAATGGTTAGTATTAGGGTTAGGGCTTAGTTAGGCTTAGGGTTATAATTAAGGCTAGGTTTATGGCTAGGATGAGGTTTAAGGTTTGTGTTAAGGTTAGGGATAGTATTAGGGCTAGGGCTAATGTCAGGTCTAGGGTTATCATTAGGGCTAGATTTAGTGTTAGGTTTATGGCTTGGTCCAGTGTAAGGATTACGTTTAGGGTAAGATTTAGGTTTATATCTAGGATTATTTTTAGGGTCAGGGTCAGGGTTAGGGTTTGGGTTAAGTTAGGATTTAGGTTTAGGGTAATGTCAGGGTTATTATTAGGGTTTAGGTTTGGTTTAGTGTAATGGATAGGGTTAGGGTTGGGCCTAGGGTTAGCTTAGGGTTAGGGTTATTGTTCAGGTAATGGATAGGTTTAGACCTAAGGTTAGAGCTAGGGTTATGTATAGGATTAGGGCTATGTTTGGTTTAAGATTAGGCTTAAGTTTAGGGTTAAAGCTAGGTTTAGGACTCGCATTAAGGCTAGGTTTTGGGTTAGGTAGGGCTAGGGTTAAGGCTACAGCTAATGTATGAAGTAGGGTTATGATTATCGCTAGTTATAGGGTTAGAGTTAGGGCTACGTCTAGTGTCAGGTTGAGGTATATGGTGATGATGATGTATAGAGCCAGGGTTAGTGTTAGGATCAGAGTAAGGGTCAGGGTTAGTTTTCGGGTTAGGGTTAGGACTAGAATTATGGATATGTTTAGGGCTAGGTGTAGGGTTAGGATTTGGTTTAGGTTAAGGGTGAGGGTTAAGGCAATGACTCGGTTTTGTTTTAGGACTAGAGCTAGTGTTAGAGCTAGTTTTAGGATTAGCATTAGCATTAGGGCTAGTGTTAGGTTTGGGTTTAGGATTACGGTTAGGTTTAGACTTATAGTTAGGGTTAGATCTAGGGTTATGGCCAGGACTATGAATCAGGCTAAGATTACTCCAAGGGTTAGGACTATGATTAGGGTTCTAGTAAGAGATAGATTTAGAACTAGGGTTATGTTTAGGGTGAGAGTTAGAGTTAGTCTTTGGGCTAGAGTTAGGGTTAGAGTTAGGGATAGGGCTAAATTAGGGCTAAGATTAGGGCTAGGTTTAGTGTTAGGGTTAGGCCTAGGGTTTAGGTTAGGGATAAAATTAAGGCTATGTTTAGGGTTAGGATAAGGGCTAGGATTTGTGTTAGGGTTAGGGCTAGGATTAAGGCTAGGATTAATATCAGGTCTAGGGTTAAAGTTAGAAATAGTTTTAGTGTTAGGTTTATGGCTAGGCCTAGTGTAAGTGCTAGGTAGGGTAAGATCAGGTTTATAGCTAGAGGAATTATTAGAATCACGGTCAGTGTTAGGGTTTGGTTTAGGTTTGAGGTTAGGTTAGGGCTTGAATTAGCATTAGGGTTAGGGTTAGCATAATGATTGGGTTAGGTTTAGGGTTCAGGGTAGGTTTAGGGTAATTGATAGGTTTGAAGAAAGCGATAGAGTTAGGGTTAAGCCTAGGGTTAGCATTATGGTAAGGGTTATTTTTAGGGTAATGGGTACACTTAGAGTTAAGGTTAGGGCTAGGTTTATGGTTAGTATTAGGTCTTGTGTTAGGGTTAAGGTGACGGTTAGAACAGGGATTAAGTTTAGGGTTATGTTTAGCGTAAGGGTTAGGTTCTGAGCTATGATTAGGGCTAGGCTGAGAGTTAGGTTCAGAGTTAGGTCTAGGGATAGGATTATGGTAAATTGTGGGTTAGGTTTGGGGTTAGGGTTAGACCTAGGTTTAGTGTTAGGGTCAGAATAAGGGTCAGGGTTAGGGTTAGGCTTTGGGATAGTGTTAGAGCTAAAATGAAGGCTAGGGTTAGGACTATTAATAGGGTTAAGGTTTTGGTTAGTCTAAAGACTAGGGATAGGTCCAGGGTTATTCATAGGTTTAGGGTTTGCATAGGGTAAGAGATTGATTTAGATCTAGGGTTAGGGGTATGGTTTGGATTAGAATTAGAGTTAAAGCTAGGTTTAAGCCTCGGTTTAGGACTAGTTTTTGTGTTAGGTTTAGGGCTAGGATTAGGGTACCCGCTAATATAAGAACTAGGGTTACCATTAGGGTTAGTTTTAGGGTTAGTGTAAGGGGTAGGTTTAGTGGTATGGTTAGGTTTAATGTTAGAGTAATATTTATAGCTATGGTTCTTGTTAGGATAGAAGTTAGGGTCAAGGTTAGTTTTATCGTTAGCATTAAGATTCGAATTTGTGCCATTGTTCATGTTAGTGTTCAGTTTGACTTTAGTGCAGTGTTTAGAGCTAGGGTGTTAGGATATGATTCAGGGTAAGAATTAATTTTAAGGTGAGGCTTAGGACTCGAATTAGGGCTAGGTTTAGGTTTAGGTGTAGTGTTAGTGTTTGGTTTAAGTTAAGGTTTAGGGTTAGGGCTATTGTTTAGTTTTGATTCACTGCTAGGATTAGGGTTAGGACTAGTTTTACTATTAGCATTAGGATTATGGCTAGTGTTAGTTTTGGGCTTAGGCTTAGGTTTAAGGTTAGATTTAGAGTTAGGGTTAGGGTTGGGGCCAAGTTTAGGGCAAGTGTTAGGGCTAGTGTTAGGTTTACAGTAGAGGATAGGCATAGAACTAGGGATATGGCTAGGGTAAGAGTTAGAGTTAGTCTTAGGGCTAGGGTTAGGATAGGGTTAGAGATAGAGCTAAATTAGGGCTAGGATTAAGGCTAGGTTTTGTGTTTAGCTTAAGCCTAGGGTTAGGGTTAGAGTTAGGTTTAAATTTAGGGTAAAGGATGACATTATATCTAGGATTAGAGGTAGGGTGAAGGTAAGAATTAGGGTTAGGTGTAGGGCTAGAGTTAGGGTTATGATTAAGGCTAGGTTTAGAGCTAGTATGAGGGCTAGGTGTGTTTTTAGGGTTAGGGCTAGGATTACAGCTAGAGCTAATTTCAGGTCCTGAATTATGGTTAAATATAGTTTTAGGATTAGGTTGATGGCTATATCTAGGCTAAGGGTTAGGTGTTGGGTTATGGTCAAGTTTAGAGCTAGGGGTATTATTAGGATCAAGGTCTGGGTTATGGTTTGGCATAGGTTAAGGTTTCTAGTTTGGACTTGAATTAGTTTTAGGATTAGGATTAATGTAATGATATGGTTAGGTTTAGGATTCAGGTTAGGTTTAGGATTCAGGATAGGGTTAGGTTTATGCCTAGGGTTATTATTATGGTTATGGTTATGGTTATGGTAATGGATAGAGTTAGACATCAGGTTAAGGCTAAAGTTATGCTTACAATTAGGGATAGTGTTAGGGTTAGGTTAGGTTTAAAGCTAGGGTTAAGGCTTGGATTAGGTCTAGGTTTGGAGTTATGTTAGGACTAGGGCTAGTGTTACAGCTAATGTAAGTACTAGGTTTAAAATTAGGGCTAGTTTTAGGGTTTTAGTGCTAGATTTACTGTTAGGGTTAGGTTTAGGGTAAGGGTGATGTTTAGAGCTAGAAGTGTTAGGGTCAGTGTCAGGTTCAGGGTTAGTTTTTGGGTTCAGCTTCCAACTCAAATTAGGGCTAGGGTTAGGTCTAGGTGTAAGGTTAGTGTTTGGTTTAGGTTAATGTTTATGGTTAGAGCTATGGCTCTGTTTTGTTATACGGCTAGGGCTAGGGTTAGGGCTCCTTTTAGGGTTAGTATTGTGGTTTGGGCTAGTGTTAGGGGTAGGCTTAATCTTCGGGTTAGGGCTAGATTTAGAGTTATGTTTTGCCGAAGGTTAGTGCTAGGGATTAGGATAGGGCAAGGGTTAGTACTAGGATTAGGGCTAGGGTTATGGTTATGGTAAGGGACAGGGTTAGAATGAGTGATATGGCTAGTGGGAGAGTTAGAGTTAGTCTTTGGGCTAGGGTTAGGGTTAGGTTTAGGGATAGGGATAAATTACAGCTAGGGTTCTGTTAGAGCTAGGGTTAGGGCTAGTTTTAGGATTAGGATTAGGCATCAAGTTAGAGTTAGATTTAGAGTTAGTTTTAGATCTAGGGTTAATGTTAGGACTAAGAATAAGGCAAAGGTTACCATTAGGGTTAGGTTTAGAGTTAGGGTTTAGTTTAGGCTAAAGATGTGGTTATAATTAGGTTTAGGGCAATGCAAAGGTTAGATTTAGGGTTAGAACTAAGGTTAGGGTTAGGGTTATGATTAAGGCTATGTTTAGGGCTACAATGAGGACTAGGATTTGTTTTAGGGTTAGGGATAGAATTAGGGCTATGGCTAATGTCATGTCTAGGGTTACAGTTAGGAATAGATTTAGTGTTAGGTTTATGGCTTGGTCCAGTTTAAGGGTTAGGATTTGGTTAGGGTCAGGTTTAGATCTAGGGTTATTTTTAGAATCAGGGTCAGTATTAGAGTTATGGTTAAGTTAGTGTTTAGGTGCAGGGCTCAAATTAGTGTTAGATTTAGAGTTAGGGTAATGACAGGGTTAGGTTTAGGGTTTCGGTTTGGTTTAGTGTAATGTGTAGGGTTAGGTTTAGGTCTAGGATTATCAGAAGGGTTAGGGTTATTGTTTGGGTAATGGATAGGGTAGCCCTAAAGTTAGTGCTATGGTTAGGGCTAAATTACAGCTAGGGTTCTGTTAGGGCTAGGGTTAGGGCTAGTTTTAGGATTAGGATTAAGCATCAAGTTAGAGTTAGATTTAGAGTTAGTTTTAGATCTAGAGTTAATGCTAGGGCTAAGAATAAGGCAAGGGTTAACATTAGGGTTAGGTTTAGAGTTAGAGTTTAGTTTAGGCTAAGGATGTAGTTATAGCTAGGTTTAGGGCAGTGTGAAGGTTAGTATTAGGGTTAGAACTAGGGTTAGGGATAGGTCTAGGGTTATCAGAAGGGTTAGGGTTATTGTTTAGGTAATGGATAGGGTTAGCCCTAAGGTTAGGGCTAGGGTTATGTATAAAATTAAAGCTAGTGTTTGTGTTAGTGTTAGGTTTAAGTTTAGGGTTAAAGCTAGGTTTAGGACTCAGATTAAGGCTAGGTTTTTGGTTAGTTTAGGGCTAGGGTTAAGGCTACGCTAATGTATGAAGTAGGTTTATGATTACAGCTAGTTATAGACTTAGAGTTAGGTCTAGGTCTAGTGTTAAGGTTGAGTTTATGGTGATGATGATGTTTAGAGCCAGGGTTAGTGTTAGGGTCAGAGACAGAGTCAGGGTTAGGTTTCGGGTTAGGTTTAGACTATAATTAGGGAGAGAATTAGGGCTAGGTATTGGGTTAGGGTTGGGTTTAGGATAAGGGTTAAGGTTAGGGCTATGACTCAGTTTTGTTTTAGGGCTGGGGTAGGGTTAGGGCTAGTTTTAAGATTAGTCTTAGGGATAGGGCTAGTGTAAGTGTGAGGTTTAGGCTTAGGTTAAGGATTGGGTATAAGAGTAGAGTTATGGTTAGATTTAGTCTTAGGGTTAGGGTTAAATTTAGAGTTAGGTTTAGATCTAGGTTTTGAGATAGGGCTAAGTATAGGGCTAGGGTAGGGCTATGTTTAGGGCTAGGTGTATGGTGATGGTAAGGGATAGGGTTAGAACTAGGTATAGGGCTAGTTTGAGAGTTAGAGTTAGTCTTAGTGATAGGGTTAGGGTAGGGGATAGGGCTAAATTAGGGCTAGAATTAGGGCTAGGGTTAGTGTTAGGGTTAGGCCTAGATTTAGGGCTAGTGTTAGTGTTAGGTTTAGGGTAAGGGATGGGAATATAGCTACTTTTAGGACTAGGGTGTGATTTAGGGTTAATGTTAGGGCTAACGTTAGGGTTAGGGTTATGATTAAGGCGAGGTTCATGGATAGGACATGGGCTAAGTTTTGTATTAGGGTTAGGGCTAGGATTAGAGCTAGGGCTAATGTCAAGTCTAGGGTATGTTTAGGGATAGTTTTAGGGTTAGGTTTATGGCTAGGTCTATTGTGAAGTTTAAGTTTCTTGTTAGGGTCAGGTTTAGAGCTATGGGTATTATTAGAGTCAGGGTCAAGGTTAGGATTTGGGTTAGGTTAAGGTTTAGGTTTAGGACTCAAATTAGTCTTATGTTTAGGGTTCGGGTAAAGACACAGGTTTTGGGTTCAGGTTAGGTGTAGGTTAATGGACAGGGTTAAGGCTAGTGCTATGATTAGGGTTCCTCCTAGGGTTAGAATAAGGATTATAGTTATCTTAGAATAATTAATAGGGTTAGAGCTAGTGTTAGGGCTAGGGTTATGGTTAGGATTAGGTATAGAGTTAGGTTTAGGGTTATGGTTAGGGCTAGGATTATTGTTAGGGTTATCTTTAGTGTTAAAGCTAAGGTAGTGTTTGGTTTAGGGCTAGCTTTTGTGATAGGTTAAGGCTATGACTAATGTAAGAACTAGTGTAATGATTAGGACTACTTTTATGGTTAATTCTTGGGCTACGTGTAGTTTTAGGGTTAGTTTTAGGGTTAGGGTGAAGTTTAGAGCTAGGGTTAGTGTTAGTGTCAGGGACAGTGTTCGGGTAGTGTAATGGTTAGGGTTAAGGCCAGAATTAGGACTAGGGTTAGGTCTAGAGGCAGGGTTAGAGTTTGGGTTAGGTTAAGGGTTATTATTAAGGCTACGTCTAGTTTGTCATTAGGTCTAGAGCTATAGTTAGGGCTAGATTTAAGATTAGGTTTAGGTCTAGGTCTAGTATTAGTGTTAGGTTTAGGTATAACCTTATAAACCAGTAGGGCTAGTTTTAGATTTCTGTTTAGGGTTAGGTTTAGATTTAGACCTAAGATTAGTGTTAGGGTCAGAATAATGGTCAGGAATAGGGTTAGGGTTTGGGTTATGGTTAGATCTAGAATTAAGGCTAGGGTTAGGACTAGTTATAGACCTAGGGTTTTGGTTAGGATAAGGATTAGTGCTCAGGATATAGTTAGCATTAGGGTGAGGGTTTGGCTTAAGGTAAAGGATAGGGTTAAAGCTAGTGTTAGGATCAGGGTTAGGGTTAGGTTTAGGGTTAAAGCTCGTGTTAGGGCTTGGATTAGGGCTAGTTTTATATTAGGGTTAGGGCTAGTGTTATGGTTACGGCTATTGTAAGAATTAGGGTTACAATTAGGGTTAGTTTTAGGGTTAGGTTTAGGGCTAGGTCTAGTGTTAGGGTTAGGTTGAAGGTTTTTGTGATATTTAGAGGTAGGTTTAGTGTTTGGATATGAGTCAGGGTCATGGTTATGTTTAGGATTAGGGTTAAGTTTAAAATTAGGGATACAGTTAGGGCTGGTGTAGGGTTAGGGTTTGGTCTAGGGTAAGGGTTAGTGTTAGGGATATGGCTATCTATTGTTTTAGGGCTAGGGCTAGGGTTAGGGCTAATTTTAGGATTAGCATTAGAGTTAGAGCTAGTTTAAGGTTTAGGCTGAGGCATCAAGTTAGGGTCAGTTTTAGAGATAAGTTTCGATCTAGAGTTAGTACTAGGTTAAGATAGTGCAAGGGTTACGACTAGGGTTAGAGCTTGGGTTAGGGTTACTGTAATGGATAGGGTTAGAAGTAGGGATAAGTCTTGTGTGAGAATTATAGTTAGTCTAAATTCTAGGGTTAGGGTTAGGGTTAGGAATAGGGCTAAATTAGGGCTAGGATAAGGGCTAGGTTTAGTGTTAGTGTTAGGGCTAGAGTTAGCATTATGGTTAGGACTAGGGCTAGTTTTAGTGTTAGGGTAAGGGTTAGGGATTAAGGTATGGTTAGGTCTAGAGAGAGTGTTAGGTTTAATGTTATGTCTCGGTTAGGGTTATGGTTATGGTTAGGGTTAGGCTTGGGGTTGGGCTAGGGTTTTCGTTAGGGTTAGGGTTAATTTATAGTAATGTATTGGATAAGATGTAAGATTAGGTTTTGGGTTAAGTTTAGGTTATGGTTAAATTTAGGTTTAAGGATAGGTTTAGTTTTGATTTATGGTAAGGGTTACAGTTAAGTTTATTTCAAGGGTTAGGTTTAAGGATAGATCAAGTTTTAGATTTATGATTAGGGTTAGGATAGGGTTAGGTTTAGGACTAGCATTATTATTAGGGTTAGGGGTAGTGTTAGGGTAATGTTAGGGTTAGAGCTAGTGTTAATACTAGGGTTAAGTTTAGAATTATGTCTAAGGTTAGATTTAGGTTTAGGAATAGGACTAGGGTTATGTTTAGGCTAAGGGTTAGGCTTTGAGCTAGGGTTATATGTAAGGAAAGAGTTAGGGTTAGGGCTACATTTATGATTATGGTTATGCTTGGGGTAGATTTAGGCCTCAGATTAGGGCTAGGTTTTTTGTTAGGTTTAGGCCCAGGGTTAAGGCTACATTATGTATATTGTAAGATCTAGGGTTCTGATTAGAGCTAGTTTTAGGGTTAGAGTTATGACTATGTCTAGTGATGGGTTTAGGTTTGGGGTTAGGTTCAGGTTTAGAGTTAGGTTTAGTGTTTAGTGTTAGGGTCAGTGTTTAGGTTAGAGTTAAGTTTAAGGTGAAAGGTAGAATTAGGACTAGAGTTAGATCTAGGGATATGGTTAGTGTTTTCTTTAGGTTAAGGATTATGTTAGGGCTAGGGCTCAGGTTTTTGTTAGGTCTAGTTCTAGAGTTATGGCTATATTTAGGATTAGGCTTAGGTCTAGGGCTAGTGTTAGGGTTAGGTTTAGGTATAAGTTTACTCGTAGGGCTAGTTTTAGGGTTTGGTTCAGGGTTAGGGTCAGATTTAGACTGAGAGTTTGTGTTAGAGTAAGGATTTGAATTAGGGTTAGAGCTAGAATGAGGGCTAGAGTTAGGACTAGTAATAGGGTTAGGACTTGGATTAGGCTATGGATTAGGATTAGGACTAAATTTAGCATTATGGATAGGGTTTGGATTGGGGTAAGTGATAGAGTTAGAGCTAGGGTTAGGGCTAGGGTTAGGGTTAGGGTTAGGGCTAAGGTTAGGTTTAGGTTTAGGTTTACTTCTAGGGTTAGGGCTCAGATTAGGGCTGTTTTTTTCTGTTAGGTTTAGGGCTAGGGTTAGGGCTATGGCTAATATAAGAACTAAGGTTATGATTAGAGTTAGTATTTGGTCTAGACCTACTGATAGCCTTATCTTTAGGTTAGTGTGATATTTAGAATTAAGGTTAGTGTAGGAATATAAGTTAGGGTCAGGGTTAATTTTAGGACTAGGACATGAATTAGAGCTAGAAGGTTATGGTGAGGCTTAGGATTATGTGTGGTTTAGGTTAATATTTAGGGTTAGGACAATGGCTCGGTTTTGTTTAAGGGATAATGCTAGGGTTATGGTTAGTTTTAGAATTAGCGATAGTGTTAGGTCTAGAGGTAGGTTGAGGATTAGCCTTAGCGTTAGGGTCAAATGTAGAGTTATGGTTAGATCTAGAGAAGGGTCTAGGGCTAGGGTTAGGGCTAAGGTTAGGGCTTGTGTTAGGTTTATTGTAATGGATAGGGTTAGAACTAGAAATAGGGCTGGGGAGAGTTAGAGTTAGTCTTAGGACAAGGTTATTGGTAGAGTTAGAGTTAGGGCTAAATTAGGGCTAGGATTAGTGCTAGGGTTAGTGTTAGGGTTAGGCCTATGGTTAGGGCTAGAGATATGGTTAGTGTTAGGGTTAGAGTTAGTGATAGGGTTAGGGGAAAAGATGGGGTTATACCTTAGTTCAGGTCTAGGGCGAGGTTTAAAATTAGATATAGGGTTTGGGTTAGGATTAAGGCTAGTTATAGGCTAAGATGAGGACTACTGTTTGTGTCAGGGTTAGGGCTAGGATTAGGGCTGGGGCTAATGTCAGGTCTGGTTTTATGGTTATGGTTAGTTTTAGGGTTAGATTATGGCTAAGTCTAGTGTAAGGTTTAGGTTTAGGTTAAGTGTAAGGTTTAAAGCTAGGTGTATTATTAGAGTCAGGGTTCGAGTAGGGTTTGGTTTAGGTTAAGATTCAGGATTAAGGCTTGAATTAGCGTTAGAGATAGGGTTAGGATCCAGGTTAGGGTAATTGATAGGGTTAGGTTTAGGGTTCATGTTAGCTTTAGAGTAATGAATAGGGTTAGTTAGCAATAGTGTTAGCATTAGGCCTAGGGTTAGCATGTGGGTTAGGCTTATCTTTAGGGTACTGGATAGGGTTAGAGCTAATGTTAGGACTAGGGTTAAGATTAGAATTAGGACCAGGTTTAGGGTCCGGGTTAGGGTAATTGATAGGATTAGGTTTAGAGTTCAGGTTAGGTTTAGAGAAATGAATAGTGTTAGTGTTAGCAATAGTGTTTTAGGGCTAGGGCAATAGGGTTAGCATTAGGCCTAGGGTTAGCATTTGGGTTAGGCTTATCTTTAGGGTAATGCATAGGGTTAGAGCTAGGGTTAGGGATAGAGTTAAGGTTAGAATTATGACTAGGGTTAGGGTTAGGCCTAGGGTTCATGTCAGGGTTAGGTTTGGGGTAAATGTTAGCGTTTGAGCTAGGATTAGGCTAGCGTGAGTGTTAGGGTTGGAGTGAGGGCTAATGTTAGGGTTAGGGTTACGGTTATGTTTAGATTAAGGTTAGAGTTTGAGCTAGAATTAGGGTTAGGGCGAGTGTTAGGGTTAGGGTTAGGTCTAGGCTTATGGTTAGGGTTACAATAAGGGCTAGGTTTAGGGCTAGGATAAGATCAATGTTTTGTGTGAGGTTTATGGCTATCATTAGGGCTATGGGTATTTTAAGAGCTAGGGATATGATTATGGCTAGTTTTAGGTTAGGGTTATGGATTAGTCTAGTGTTCTAGTTAGGTTTTGGGTTAGGATAAGGTTTAGATCTAGGATTTGTTTTAGAGTAACAGTCATTGTTTGGGTTAGGGTTAGTTTTAGGGTGAGGGCCAGATTTAGGACTAGCATTGGGTCTAGAGATAGAGTTAGTCTTTACGTTAGGTTAACAGTTATTGTTAGTGCTAGTCCTAGGTTTTTGCTTAGGGCTAAGTCTAGATTTATGACTCTATTTAGGATTAGGTTTGGTCTACTTCTAGTGTTACTATTAGGTTTAGTTATATGTTTACCGGTAGGGGTAGGTTTAGGGTTTGCTTTAGGGTGTCAGGTTTAGACCTAGGGTTAGTGTTAGGATCAGAATTAGGGTCAGGGTTAAAGTTAGGGTTAGAGCTAGAAAAAGGGCTACAGTTAGGACTAGTAATAGACATAGGGTTTGAGGTAGACTAAGGATTATGGTTAGGACTAGAGTAGCATTAGGATGAGGGTTTGGCTTAGGGTAAGGGATAGGGTTAGAGGTAGAGTTAGGGTTAGGGTTAGGGTTAGGTTTAGGGTTAAATCTAGCTTTAGGGCTCGAAATAGGGATAGGATTTGTGTTAGCATTAGGGCTACATCTAATGAAAGAACTAGGATTCCAATTAGTGCTAGTTCTAGGGTTAGGGTTAGGTCCATGTTTAGAACTAGGGTTACTGTTAGGGTCTGAGTGAGCATCAGGGTTATGTCTAGGGTTAGAGTTAGGATTCAAATTAGGACTACATTTAGGGCTAGGTGTAGGGTTAGGGTTTGGTTTAGTTAAGGGTTAGGGTTAGGGTTATGGCTCAATTTTGTTTTAGGGCTAGGTGTAGGGTTAGGGTTTGGTTTAGTTAAGGGTTAGGGTTAGGGTTATGGCTCAATTTTGTTTTAGGGCTAATTTTCCAATTAGCATTTGGGTTACGGCTAGTGTTAGAGTGAGCTTTAGGCTAAAGGTTAGGGTTAGATCCAGGTTTGGGTCTTGTGTGAAAGTTAGGGCTAGGATTGGGGCTAGGAATAGGGATAGGGTTTCGGTTATGGTAACGGATAGGTTTAGAACAAGGGATAGGGTAGGGCAAGAGTTAGAGTTAGTCTTAGGGCTAGGGATAGTGTTAGGTTTAGGGTTAGGGCTAAATTAGGGCTAGATTAGAGCTTTGGTTAGTGGTAGGTTTAGGCCTAGGTTTAGGACTAGGTTTAGGGTTAGCATTAGGGTTAGGGTAAGCTATGATGTTACAGCTACATTTTGGGCTAGGGCATGGGATTAAATTAGGGTTAGGGCTCTGGTAAAGGTTAGGATTAGGATTAAGACTAGTTTTAGAACTCAGATTAGGGGTAAGGTTTGTTCTAGGTTTAGGGCTAGGATTACTTCTATGGCTAATGTTAGTTCTAGGGTTAGGGATAGTTTTAGGTTTAGGTTTATGACCAGGTCTATTGTAAAGGTTATGTTGAGGGTTAGGGTCAGGTTTACAGCTAGGGGCATTATTAGGGTCAGAGTGAGGATTAGGGGATGGGTTCAGTTAAGGTTTAGGGTTTGGGTTAAAATTAGCATTAGGGTTAGGGTAATGGATATGATTAGGTTTCAGGTTCAGGTTAGGTTTAGTATAATGGACAGGGTTAGGATAAGGCATAGGGTTAGAGTTAGACCTAGGTATAGAATTTGTTTAAAGATATGGTTCAGGTAAAGGATAGAATTAGAGCTACAGTTAGGACTAGGGTTATGGTTAGGGTTAGGCTTAGGGTTAGAATTTGGTTAGGATTATGGTTAGGGTAATGGATAAAATTATATCTAGGTTGAGGGCTACTTTTTTGGTTAGGAATAGGGCTATGGTTTTGTTTAGGTTTTGGGTGAGGACAAGGTTTATGTTTAGGGTTAGTTTTAGGTTAAGTGTTAGGGCTAGGGATAGGGTTAGGGCTACGATTAAAACTAGAGTTAGGGCTCAGATTAGGGCTAGGTTTTAGGTAAGGTTAGGGCTAGTGTAGGACTATGGCTAATGTAAGAACTAGGGTTATATTAGAGATAGCATTAGGTCTAGGTCAATGTCTAGTGTTTAGTTTAGTTTTAGGTTTAGGGAGATGATTAAGATAGCATTAGTGTTAGGGTCGGAGTCAGGATCAGTGTTATTGATCAGGGTTAGGAATATGACTCGAATTAGGACTAGGATTAAGGCTAGGTGTAGGGTTAGGTTTTGTGTTAGGGTTAGGGCAAGAATTAGGGATAGGGCTAATGTCAGGTCTAGCGTTACCATTAGGCTAGAGTTAGGTTAAGGCTATGGCTCAGTTTTGTTTTAGAGCTAGGGCTAGGGTTATGCCTAGTTTTAGGATTAGCGATAGTATTAGGGCTAATGGTAGGATGAGATTTAGGCTTAGATTTATTGTTATGGTTAGATCTAGGTTTAGGGCTGGGGTCTGCATTAGGGTTAAAGTTAGGGCTAGTGTTAGGGTTACGGTAACGGATAGGGTTAGAACTAGAAATAGGACTGGGGTACAATTAGAGTTATTCTTTGGGCTATGGTTAGGGGTAGGTTTAGGGTTAGGGCTAAACTAGGGCTAGGATTAGCACTTGGGTTAGTGTTAGGGTTAGGCTTAGGGTTAGGGATAGGGTTATGGTTAGTGTTAGTGTTAGGGTTAGGGTTAGATTTAGGAGAAGGGTGTTATAGCTAGGTTTAGAGCTAGGTATCGTGTTAGAATTTGATTTAGGGCTAGGGTTAGGGTTCGGGTTAGGATTAAGGCTAGGTTTAATGCCAGGATGAGGATATGTGTTAGGGCTAGGGCTAAGATTAGGGCTAGGGCTAATGTCAAGTCTAGGTTCAAAATAAGTGGTAATTTTATGGTTAGTTTATGGCTAGGTCTAGTGTAAGGGTTAGGTTTAAGGTAAGGGTCAGGTTTAGAGCAAGGTGTTTTATTAGGGTCAGTGTCCAGGTATGGTTTGGTTTAGGGTTGAGGCTTGTATTAGCATTAGGGTTCGGTTTAGGATTCAGGTAATGTATAGGGTTAGGTTTAGAATTCAGGTAAGGTCTAGAGTAATCTATATGATTATTGTTAGTGATAGGGTTATCATTAGGCCTAGGGTTAGCATTTGGTTTAGGCTTATCTTTAGGGTAATGAATAGGGTGAGAGCTAAGGTTAGGCTAGGGTTAAGGTTAAGTTTTTGGCTAGGGTTACAGTTAGGCCTAGGGTTAGTGTCAGGTTTAGATTTAGGATAAGTAATAGGCTTTGAGCTAGGGTTAGGTCTAGGGCAAGGGTTAGGTTTAGAGTCAGGGCTAGGGTTAGGGTTAGAGTTAGTGTTATGATTAGGGCAAGGGTTAGACTTTGAGCTAGGTTTAGGACTAGGGCGAGGGTCAGGGTTAGGTTTAATGTTACAGTTAGGGATATATTAGGGTTAGGTTTAGGGCTAGATAAGGGCTAGGTTTGTGTGATATTTTTGGCTAGCGTTAGGGCTATAGGTAATATAAGAGCACGGGTTATGGTTATGGCTGGTTTTAGGGTTAGGATAAGTCTAGTGTTAGGATTAGGATAAGTCTATTGTTAGGGTTAGGTTTTGGGTTAGGATAAGGTTTAGAGCTAGGGTGTGTGTTAGGGTAAGCATCAGTGTTTGGATTAGAGTTAGGGCCAGAATTAGGAATAGTGTTGGGTCTAGGGATAGGGTTAGTCTTTGTGTCAGGTTAAGGGTTATTGTTAGGGCCAGTTCAAGGTGTTTGTTTTGGGCTAGGGCTAAATTTATGACTCTATTTAGAATTAGGTTTGGTCTAGGGATAGTGTTACTGTTAGGTTTAGGTGTAGGTTTACTGGTAGAGGTAGAGTTAGGATCCAGTTTAGGGTTAGTGTCAGGTTTAGATCTAGGGTTAGTGGTAGGGTCAGAATAAGGGTCAGTTTTGGGTTAAGGATAGAGCTAGAATAAGGCCGAGGGTTAGGACTAGTAAAAGAGTTAGAGTTTGGGATAGCTAAAGATTAGTATTAGGACTAGGGTAGCATTAAAGTCAGGGTTTGGCTTTCGGTAATGGATAGGATTAGAGGTAGGGTTAGGATTAGGGATAGGGTTATGGTTAGGGTAAGGGTTACAGTTAGGATTTGGATTAGGGTTAGGGTTGAGGTTTGAGTTAGTATTAGGATTAGAGTTAAGGTTAGGGATAGCATTAGTGTTTGGGTTAGGGTTATAGTTAGGTTTAGGGTTAGGGTTAGGTTTAGGGTTATGGTTAGTGTGAGGTTTAGGGTTAGGATTAGGTGACTGTTAGGTTTAGGGTAAGGGTTAGGGTTAGGATTAGTGTTAGGTTTAAGGTTAGGAATAGAGACAAGTTTAGGTTTAGGGATAGGGTTAGTGTTAGTGTTAGTGTTAGGGTTAGGGTTAGGGTTAGAGTTAGGGTTAGTTTTAGATTCATTGTTAGCATTTTTGTTAGGGTTAGATTTTTGGTTAGCTTAGAGTTACAGTCAAGATTAGGGTTATGCTTAGGGTTAGGGTTAGTATTAAGGTTAGGCGTAGGGTTAGTGTTAAGGTTAGTGTTACGGTTAGGGTTAGTGTTTGTGATAGGGATAGGTTTAGGCTTAGGGTTCAGGTTAAGGTTAGGGTTAGTTTTAAAATTAGGGTTAGGGTTGGCTTTAGGGGTAGTGTTAGGGTTACTGTTCGGGTTAGTGTTTGGTTAGAGTTAGGGTTTGTGTTAGTATTAGGGTTAAAGTTATCATTAGGGTTGCAGTTAAGATTAGAGTTAGAATTAGTGTTAGGGTTAGGGTTTCGGTTAGGGTTAGGGTTAGTGTTAGGTTTACATTTAGGTTTAGTGTTAGTTATACATTTAGGGTTGGGGTTAGGGTTAGTGTTAGTTTTGGAGTTAGGGTTAGTGTTAAGGTTAGGGTTAGTGTAAGGGTTAGTGTAAGGGTTAGGTTTAGGATTAGGTTTAGGTAGGGACTAGGATTAGGTTACGTTTATGGTTATGGTTTTGTTAGAGTTTGTGTTAAGATTAGCATTAAGTTAAGGGTTTGTCTTAGGGTTAGGTTTAGGGTGTGCATTAATGTTAGGGTTATGGTTAGGATTAGGTTTAGGTTACAGGTTAGAGTTAGGGTTAGGGTTAGAGTTAGGGTTATGGTTAGGATTAGGTTTAAGCTTCATGTTAGAGTAAGGGTTGGGGTTGGTGTTAGGTTAAGGTGTAGGTTTATGGTTAGGGTTAGTGTTAGTATTACATTTAGATTTAGGTTTAGGTTTAGGATTACTCTTTGGGTTAGTGTTAGATTTAGGTTTAGGGTTAGTGTTAGGGTAAGGTTTAGAGTAAGGGTAAGGGTTAGGCTTACATTTATGGTGAGGTTTAGTGTTAGTGTTAGGGCTAGTGTTAGTGATAGGTTTAGGTTTAGGGTTAGTATTAGGGTTAGGATTAAGTTTAGGGTTAGGTTTAGTGTTAGGGTAAGGGTTAGGTTTAGAATAGTTTCAGGGTTAGGGTTAAGATTAGGGTTAAGGATAGTGTTAAGGTTAGGTTTTGTGTTAGGTTTAGGCTTTGTTGTAGGGTTAGGGTTAGGGTTAGTGTTAGGGTTAATATTAGCCTTTTGGTTAAATTTAGGTTTAGGGTTAGTGTTAAGGTTAGGGTTAGGTTTAGTGTTAGGTTAGGGTTACTGTTGCGATTAGGGTTAATGTTAGGGTTAGGATGAGAAGTCCTGCTAGGTTTAGGGTTAGGGTTAGTGTTAGGGTTAGTGTTAGCATTAGGGTTAATGTTAGAGTTAGTATTAGTGTTTTGGTTAGGTTTAGGGTTAGGGTTACTATTAGTTTTAAGGTTAGGGTTAGTTTTAGGTTAGGGTTAGTGTTAGGGTTAGGGAAATGTTTGGGGCTAGGGTTCGGGTTATGAAAAGAGTTAGTGTTAGTGTTAAGGTAAGGGTTAGGGAGAGGTTCAGGGTTAGGTTTAGTGTGAGAATTAGGGTTGTGTTAGGGTTTGTGTTAGGGTTACAGTTAGGGTTAAATTTAGGGTTATGGTTACAGTTAGGCTTCGGTTAAAGTATAAAGTTAAGATTTTAATTAGGTTAGGGTTAGACTTAGTGTTAAGGTTAGGGTTAGGGTTAGTGTTAGGGTTAGGGTTAGGATTAGTGTTAGGTTTAGTGTTAGGGGTTGTGTTAGGGTGAGGGTTGGGTTAGGCTTAGGGTTACAGTTAAGATTGGGGTTATGTTTAGAATTTGGATTAGTTTTAGGGTTACGGTTAGGGTTAGGGTTAAGGTTAGTGTTTGTGATAGGATTACTTTTAGGCTTAGGGATCATGTTTGGGTTAGGGTTAGTTTTAAATTTAGTGTTAGGGTTGGCTTTAGGGGTATTGTTAGGGTTACTGTTAGAATTAGAGTTTGGTTAGGGTTGGGGTTTGTGTTAGGGTTAGGGTTAAAGTTATCATTAGGCTTAAGACTAAGATTAGATTTAGAATTTGGGTTAGGGTTACAGTTACAGTTAAGGATAAGAATAGTGTTAGGTTTAGGTTTAGGGTTAGGGTTAGTTATAGAGTTAGGTTTAGATTTAGGTTTAGGGTTAGGGTTAGTATTAGTGTTTTGGTTAGGTTTAGTGTTAGGTTTAGTGTAGTTTTAGGGTAGGGTTAATGTTAGGTTAGGGTAAAGGTTAGGTTTAGTGTTAGTGTTAGTGTTAGGGTTAGAGTTAGTGTTAGGGATAGGATTTGGGTAAAGGTTAGTGTTGGGTTAGTATTAGCATTTTAGTTAGGTTTAATTTAGGGCTAGGGTTAGTGTTAGGGTTAGGTTTAATGTTACTTTAGGGTTACTGTTGCGGTTAGTATTAGTGTTAGGGATAGGGTGAGAGGTCCTATTAGTGTTAGGGTTAGAGTTAGTGTTAGGGTTTTGGTTAGTGTTAGGGTTAGTGTTAGAGATACTATTAGTGTTTTGGTTAGTTTTAGGGTTAGGGTTAGTATTAGTTTTAGGGTTAGGGTTAGTGTTAGCTTAGGGTAAGGTTTAGGGTTAGGGTTAGGGTTAGTGTTAGGGTTAGGGTTAGGGTTAGTGTTAGTTTTGAAGTTAGGGTAAGGTTTAGCACTAGGGTTAGAGTTATGAAAAGAGCTAGTGTTAGTGTTAGAGTTAGGGTTATGGTGAGGTTTAGGGTTAGGGTTGTGTTAAAGTTTGTGTTAGGGTTACGATTAGTGTTATGTTTAGGGTTAGGGTTACAGTTAGGATTCGGGTTAAGGTTAAATTTAGAATTAAAATTAGGTTTAGGGTTAGTGTTAGTTTTGGGATTACGGTTAATGTTAGGTTAGTGTTAGATTAGTGTTAGGGTTAGGGTTAGTGTTAATGTTAGGCTTAGGGTTAAGTTAGGGTTAGGGTTAGGGTTATTGTTAGGTCTAGGTTTACATTTAGGGTTAGGCTTAGTGTTAGTTTTAGGGTTATGGTTAAGGTTAAAGTTAGGTTTAAATTTAGTGTTAGGGTTAGGTTTAGGGTTAATATTTGTACTTGATTAGGGTTAAGGAAAGGTTTAGGGTTAGGTTTATGTTTATGATTACAGTTAGTATTACTATTAGAGTTAGGGTTAATTTGAGGATTAGGCTTAGATTTAGGTTTAGGGTTTAATGTTAGGTTTAGGGTTAGGGTTATGGTTATAATTAGTATAAGGTTAGGTTTAGGTTTAGTGTTAGTGTTAGGTTAGGATTAGAGTTAGAGTTTGGGGTAGTGTTAAGGTTAGGATTAGAGTTGGGGTTATGGTTTGAATTAGGTTTAGGGTTAGGGTTAAGGTTCATGTTAATGTAGGGTTAGTGTTAGGTTTAGGTTTAGGTTTAGGTTTAGAGTTAGGGTCAGTGTTAGGGTTAGGGTTAGGGTTAGTGCTACTGTTAAGGTTATGGTAAGGTTTAGGTTTAGTGTTAGCATTAGGGTTAGGATTATCATTAGTATTATGGTTAGGATTAGGGTTTGTGTTAGGATTAGGGTTAGGTTTAGTGATAGGTTTAGGGTTAGATTTAGGGTTAGGCTTAGTGTTAGGGTTAGGGTTAGGTTTAGGGTTAGTGTTATGAATAGTGTTAGGGTTAGGGATAGGATTAGAGTTAGTGTTAGGCGTAGGGTTAAAGTTAGGTTTAGTGTTATATTTAGGTTTATGTTTAGGGTAAGTGTTATGGTTAGGTTTAGTGTTAGGGTTAGTGTTAGAGTTAGGGTTATGGTTAGATTTAGTGTGAGAGGTAAAATTAGTGTTAGTGTCAGGGTTAAGGTTAGATTTTGGTTTAGTGTTATGGTTAGGGTTAGTGTTAGGTTTAGGGTTAGGGTAGGTGTTAGGTTTAGGGTTAGTGTTTGTTTTAGGGTTATATTGAGGGTTATGGTGAGGGTTAGGGTTAGAAATACGGTTAGAATTAGTGTTAAAAATAGTATTTGTGTAAGGATTAGTGTTGGGTTTAGGCTTAGTGTTATGGTTAGGATTAGGGTTAGGGTAAGGATGAGTTTTAAGTTTATGTTAGGGTTAGGGTTATTAGGATTATGGTTAAGGTAAAGATTAGCTTTAGGGTTAGGGTTAGTGTTAGTGTTAGAAATAGGATTAATGTTTATTTTAAGGTTTAGTGTTAGGGTTAGGGTTATGGTTAGTGTTAGGTTAGTGTTAGGTTTAGGGTTAGTTTAAGTGTTAGGGTTTGGGTTAGTGATATGGTTATAATTAGGGTTAGGATTCGTGTTACCATTAGGGTTAGGGTTAGTGTTAGGTTTAGATTTAGGTTTAAGATTATGTTTATTGTTAGTGTTTGGTTTAGGGTAGGAATAATGTTAGGGTTAGGTATAGGTTTAGGGTTAGTTTTAGGGTTAGGGCTACAGATAGGGGTATGGTTGGTGTTACAAATTGGTTTAATGTTATGGTGAGTGTTTGTGTTAGGTTTAGCATTAGGGTTATTGTTAAAGTTAGTTTTAGGTTTATGGTTAGGGTTATTTTTCAGGTTAGAGTTAGAGTACATGTTAGGTTAGTGTTAGGGTGAAGGATACGATTTGTGTTTGGGTAAGGGTTAGGGTTAGGTTTTGTGTTAGGTTTAGTGATAGGGTATTAGGGTTAGAGTGAGGCTTAGGGTTAGGTTTAGGCTTTGGTTTAGGGTTATGCATAGGTTAGGGTTAGTGTTAGGGTTAGGGTTAAGTTTAGATTTGGTATTAGGTTTCGGGTTAGAGTTTAGGTTAGGGTTAGTTTAGGTTGGGGTTGGGGTTAGAATTAGTGTTAGGATGTCATTTAGCTTTATCATTAGGGTTTGTGTTAGGGTTAGGGTTAGGGTCTGGGTTAGGGTTTGTGTTAGGGGTATGGTATATGTTAGGATTAGTGTTAGGCTTAGGGTTATGGTTATGTTTGTGTTAGGGGTATGGTATAGGTTAGGTTTAGTGTTAGGCTTAGGGTTAGGGTTATGTTTAGATTTATTGTTAGGGTTATGGTTAGTTTTAGGGTTAGTCTTAGGGTTAGGATTAGGTTTAGGGTTAGTGTTAGGTTAAGGTTTAGGATCAGTTTAATGGTTATGGTTAGAATTAGTGTTAGTGTAAAATTAGAGTTAGGGTTTGTGTTAGGGTTAGGGTTAGGGTTACTTGTAGGGTTAGGGTTAGGGTTTGTGTTAGGGTTACCATTAGGGTTATGTTTAGAGTTATAGTTATGGTTTGGATTAGGGTTAGGTTTAGAGTCAGTGTTAGGGTAGGTTTTGGTTAGGGTTAGGGTTAAGATTAGTGTTAGGTTTAAGGTTAGGGTTAGGTTAGGTTTAGTGGTAGGGTTAGGGTTAGGGTTAGGTTAGGGTTAGGGTTCGTGTTAGGCTTAGGGTTAGGGTTAGTGTTAGGGTTAGGGTTAGGATTAGTGTTAGGATTAGGGTTAGTTATTGTGTTAGCATTAGTGTTTGGGTTATGGTTATTCTTAGGTTTAGGGTGAGTGCTACTGTTACGGTTAGGGTTAGTGTTAGGTTTAGGTTTAGGGTCAATGTGAGGATTAGGTTTAGAGTTAGGGTTAGGGTTATTATTAGCGTTAGGATTAGTTTTAGCATCAGGTTTAAAGTTAAAGTTAGAGTTAGAGTTAGATTTAGTGTTAGAATTAGGGTTTCTGTTAGGATTTGGGTTAGGGTTAGGATTAGGGTTAGGTTTGGGTGAGGGATAGGCCTAGTGGTATGGTTAGGTTTAGGGTTCATGTTAAAGTTACAGGTAGAGTTAGTTTTAAAGTTAGTGTTAGATTTAGAGTTACGTTTAGTGTTATGGTTAGGGTTAGGGTTTTGTTAGGGTTCCAGTTAGGGTTATGGTGACAGTTACGGTTATGGTTAGTGTTAAGTTTTGGGATAGGTTTAGGGTTAGGTTTAGGTTAGGGTAAATGTTAGGTAAGGATTAGGTTTAGGTTTAAGGCTCTTGTTAGAGTTAAGGTTAGAGTTAGTGTTAGGTTTAGCTTTAGGCTTAGGGTTAGGGTTAGGTTACGGTTAGGGTTAGGTTAGAGTAAGTGTTAGGGTTAAGGTTAGGGTTAGGGTGAAGGTTAAAGTTGGTGTTTGTTTTAGGGTTAGGGTTAGGGTTAGGGTTAGAGTTAGGGTTAGGATTAGAGTTAGTTTATGGTTATGGTTAATGTTAAGTTTAGTGTTTGGGTTAGGGTTATAGTTAAGTTTAAGTTTAGTGTTAGGATTAGGGTTAGAGTGAATGTTTGGTTTAGGGTTAGCGTTATGGTGAGGGTTAGATTTAGGGTTATTGTTAGTGTTAGGGTTAGGGTTACGGTTAGTGTTAGGGTTAGGGTGAGGATTATGGTTACTTTTAGTGTTTGGGTTAGGGTTAGGTTTAGGTTTAGTGTTAGCATTAGGGTTAGGGTTAGTGTTAGGTTTAGGGTGAGAGTTAGGGTTAGGGTGAGGGTTCTGGTTATGCTTAGGGTTATTTTCAGTTTATGGTTATGGTTAGTGTTAGCGTTAGGTTTAGGGTTATAGTTAGGGTTAGGTTTTAGGTTAAGCTTCGTGTTAGAGTTATGGTTTGGTTAAGTGTGAGGGTAAGGATTAGGGTTATGATTAGACTTAGTGTTATGGTTAGGTTAAGGGTTACTGTTAAGTTTACTGACTAGGGTAAGTTTTAGGGATGGTGTTAGGTTTTGGTTTAGGGATAGGGTTAGTGTTTGTTTTAGGGTTATGTTTAGTGTTAGGTAAGGGTGAGGGTTAGTGTTAGATTAGGGCCAAGATTAGGGTTGGGTTACGGTTTGTGTTAGGGTTAGAGATACAGTTAATGTTAGTGTTAGTGTTAGGGTTAGGGTTAGGGATAGGGTTAGGATTAGTGTTAGTGTTATGGTTTCAATTAGGTTTAGGTTTAGTGTTAGAGTTAGGGTTTGGGTTAGGTTCGGGCTTAGTGTAATGGTTAGGATTAGTGTTAGGTTTTGTGTTATGATTATGATTAGGGTTAGATTTAGTGTTCAGGTTAGGGTAAGGTTTATGTTTAGGGTAAGGGTTGGGGTTAGGCTTAGGTTAAATGTTAGGTTTAGGTTTAGGGTTAGGTTTAGGGCTAGTGTTAGGATTAGGGTTTCAGTTAAGGCTATGATTAGGTTTAATGTTAGTGTTAGGATTAGTAATAGTGTTATGGTTTACGTTATGGTTAGTGTTAAGATTAGTGTTAGGTTTAGTGTTAGGATTAGGGTTATGTTTAGGGTTACTGTCAGGGTTAGTGTTAGGTTTAGGGTTAGTGTTAGGGTTAGGGTTAGGCTTAGGATTATGGTTCGTTTTAGGGTAAGGGTTAGGGTTAGTGTAATGGCTAGGGTTAGGGTTAATGTTAGAATTAGTGTTAGTGTTAGGGTTAGGGTAAGTTTTAGGATTAGGAATCGTGTTAGGATTAGGAATAGGTATGGGTTAGTGTTAGGGTTAGAGTTGTGGTTAGGATTAAGGTTAGTTTTAGGGTTAAGTTTAAGGTTAGTGTTAGGGTATGGGTTAGGATTAGGGTTAGGCTTAGGGTTAGGTTAGTTTTAGGGTTAGGTTTAGAATTGTAGTTAGGATTGGGGTTAGTGTTAGTGTTAGCGTTAGGGTTATGGTTAGGATTATGTTAATGTTAGGGTTAGTGTTAGTGTTAAATTTGCATTAGATTTAGGGTTAGGGTTAATGTTAGGGTAGTGTTAGGATTAGGGTTAGTTTTAGCATTAGGGTTAGGGTTAAGTTTAGTGTTAGTGTTAGGCTTAAGGTAAGGGTTATGATTTGCAGTAGGTTTAGTGTTAGTTTTAGAATTAGGGCTCTTGTTAAGGTTAGGGTTAGGGTGAGTGTTAGGGTTAAGGTTAAGGTTAGGGTGAGGATTAGGGTTAGTGTTTGTTGTAGGGTTAGGGTTAGGGTTAGTATTAGAGTTAGTTTTATGGTTATAGGTAATGTTAAGTTTTATGTTAGTGTTAGAGTAAAGGAAAGGGTTAGGATTAGGTTTAGGGTTAGTCTTAGTATTAGAGTTTGTGTTAGGCTTCAGGTTAGGGTGAGTGTTAGTGTTAGGGTTGGGTTTGTGTTAGGGTTAGGGTTAGGGTTAATTGTACTGTTTGTGTTAGGGATAGGTTTAGAGTTATTATTAGGGTTAAGGTTATGGTTAGGGTTCTGGTTATATTTAGGGTTAGGTTTATGGTTAGTGTTAGTGTTAGGGTTATGGATAGGGTTAGTGTTAGGGTAAATGTTAGGTTTAGGGTTAGTGTTAGGTTTAGTATTAGGTTAGTGTTAGAGTTAAAGTTAGTTAGGTTTAGGGTTATGGTTAGGGTTAGTGTTTCTGTTAGGGTTAGGGTTTCTGTTAGGGTTAGGGTTAGGGTTAAGGTTACGAATAAGTTTAGGGTAATATTCAGGGATCTAATTAGGGCTAGGTCTAGTTCTAGGAGTATGATTAGGTTAAAGGTAGTTTTAATGTTAGTGTTTTGGTTAAGGGTAGAGTTAGGGTTAGTGTTAGAGTCAGGGTTAGGCTTATGGTTAGGATTAGGGTTAGTGATAGATTTGGGGATATGGTAAGTGTTAGAATTAGTGATAGGATTAGGTTTGGGGTTAGGTTACTGTAAGGGTTAGGGTTAGGGTTAGTGTTACAGTTAGTGTTAGTGTTAGGGTTAAGGTTGTGTTAGAGTTAGAATTAGGGTTAGACTTCGGGTTCGTGTTAGAGTTAGGGTTATGGTTTGGATTAGTGTTAGTGTTAGGGTTAGGGGTAGGGGTAAGTTTAGCATTGGGTTTAGGGTAAGGATTAGGGTTAGGATTAATTTTAGGGTTAGGGTTAGGATTAAGTTTAAGATTTGTGTTAGGGTTAAGGGTTAGGATTGGGTTTAGGGTTAGAATTAGTGTATGTGTTACAGTTAGGGGTATGGTGAGTGTTAGGGTTAGGGTGAAAGATAGAATTAGGTTAGGTTTGGTGTTAGTGTTTGTGTTAGCATTAGAGTTAGAACGTATTATACTGTTTGGGTTAGGGATAGATTTAGAGTTAGTGCAGGCTTAGGGTTAGGTTTAGGGTTAGTGTTATGATTAGTGTTAGGGTTACGGTTAAGTATAGTGATAGGGTTAGGTTTAGGGTTAAGGTTAGTGTTAGGGTAAGGGTTAGGGTTAGTGTTAGTGGTAGGGTTAAGGTTAGTGTTAGGTTTAGGTTTAGGGTTTGAGTTAGGATTTGGGTTAAGGTTATTGTTAGGGTTCGGGTTACATTTAGGATTAGGATAAGGTTAGGGTTAATGTTAGGGTTAAATTTTATTTTAGGTTTAGGGTTAGGATTAGGTTTAGGTTTAGGGTTAGGGGTAGAATCAGGGGTAGAGTTAGGGTTAGAATTAGTTTTAGTGTTAGAGTCAAGTTAATAGTTAGGATAAGGTTTAGGGTTAGTGTTAGGTTTAGAATTAGTGTTATGATTAGTGTTAGTGTTAGTGTTAGGGTTAGGGTTAGGGTGAGTATTAGGTTTAGCTTTAGGGTTAAATTTATGTTTGTGTAAGTATTTATGTTAGGGTTAGTGTTAGGTTTAATTAGAGTGTTAGGGTTAGGTATAGGTTTAGAGTTAGTGTTAGGATAAGGGTTATGGTTGATGTTTGGGTAGGGGTTATATTTAGGGTTAGGTTTAGGGTTAATTTTAATGTTAATGTTAGGATTAGGGTTAGGGTTTGTGATAGGGTTAAGTTTAGAGGAAGGATTTTGTTAGGGTTAGGGTTAGGTTTAGTATTAGGTTTAAAATTAGGGTTATATTTAGGGTTAGACTTAGGGTTAGGTTTAGTTTTAGGATTATGGTAATGTTTAGAGTTAGAGTTAGTGTTAGTGTTAGGGCTAGGGGTAGGGTTTGGGTTAGTGTTAGTGTTAGAGTTGGGGCTATTGTTAGGGTTAGGATTAGAGTTAGGGTTAATGTTAAGGTAAGTGTTACTATTAGGGTTAAAATTAAAGTTAGTGTTAGGTTTAGGGTTATACTATGGTTTGTGTTAGGGTTAGGAGTAGGTTTAGAATTAGGGTTAGTGTCAGGGTTAGGGTTAGAATTAGGTTTAGGGTTATGGTTAGGTTGAGTATTAGGTTTAGGTTTAGACTTAGTGTTAGGGTTAGGGTTATGATTAAGGTTTGGTTTAGTCTTAGGTTTAGGATTAAAGTTAAGGTTAGAATTATTGTCAGGTTTAGGGTTAGTGTTTGTGTTAGTGTTAGGGTTAGGGTTAGACTTATAATTTGTGTTATGTTTGGGGTTAGAGTTAGGGTTAGGTTTAAAGTTAAGATTAAGGTTAGGGTTAGGGTTAGGATTTTTGTTAGGGTTAGTTTTAGGGTTAGAATTACAAATAGGTTTATGTTTAGATTAAAGTTTAGGGTAAGAGTGTAAGTGTTAGGGTTACTGTTAGTTTTAGGGTAAGTGTTATGGTTAGAGTTAGGGTTAGGGTTAGGTTTAGGGTCAGTGTTAGGATTAGGGTTGGAGTTAGTGTTAGGTTTAGTGTTAGGGTTAGGGTTAGGGTCAGTGATAGGGTAAGGTTTCGGTGTAGGGTAGTATTAGTGTTAGTGTTAGTGTTAGTCTTAGAGTTACAGTTACGGTTAGGTAAGTGTTAGGTTTAGGGTTGGGTTAGGTTTAGGGTTATGGTTATGGTTAGGGTTTGTGTTAGGTTTAGTGTTAGTTTTGGGTTATGGTTAGGGTTATGGTTAGGTGTATGGTTAGGGTTAGGGTTAGTATTAGGGTTAGCATTAAGGTTAGGATTAGAATTAGTGTTAGGGATAGCGTTAGTGTAGAGTTTGATTTAGTGTTTGGGTTAGGGTAAGTTTTAAGGTTTTTGTTAGGTTTAGGTTAGTGTTAGGTCAGTGATAGTGTTAGGGTTAAGGTTAGGGTTAATGTTTGGGTTAATTTTAGGGTAAGGGTAATGTTTAGGGTTATGATTAGGGTTAAGGTTAGGTCTAGTGTTTCAGTTTTGGTTACCATTAGGATTAGGGTTAGTGATAGGTTTATTGTAAGATTCAGGGTTAAGTTTAGTTTTAGGGTTAGTTTTAGGGTTTGGGTTAGGGGAAGGGTTAGGTTAGGGTTAGGGTTAGGGTTAGGTTGGGGTTAGGGTTATGATTAGGATTATGATTAGTGTTAGATTTTTTGTTAGGGTTATGGTTGGGGTTAGATTTTTTTCTTAGTGTTAGGGTTAGGGTTAGAATTAGTTTTAGGCTTAGTGTGAGTGTGATGGTTAGTATTAGGTTTAGGCTTACAGTTCAAATAAGGGTTAGGGTTAGAGTTAGGATTAGGGTTAGTGTTAGGTTTAGGGTTATGGTTAGTGTTAGGGTTAGGGTTAGGTTAGAGTTATGGTAAGAGTTAGGTTTAGAGAGTGTTAGGGTTATGGTTAGGGTTAGGGTAATTGTTAGAGTTTGTGTTAGGGTTATGTTAGGGTGAATGTTAGGGTTAGGGTTAGGTTTAGCATTATGGTTAGGGTTATTGATAAGCTTAGGGATATCTTTAGGGTTAGTGTTACTGATAGGTTTAGGGTTGGGGTTAAATGTTAGTGTTAGGGTTTTGGTTAGGATTAGTGTTAGGCTTAGTGTTAGTGTTAGGTATAGGGTTAGGTTTAGTGTTAGGGTTCGGGTTAGGATTAGGGTTAGCTTTATGGTTAGGCTTAGGTTTAGGGTTAGGGTAAGTATAAGGGTTAGGGTTATGGTTATGAATACAGTTACAGTTAGAGTTAGGGTTATGGTTAGTGTTAGTGTTAGGGTTAGTGTTAGGGTTTCTATTAGGGTGAGGTTTAAGGTTAGATTTAAGGTTTCGGTTACATTTAGGATTCCGGTTAGAGTTAGGGTTAGTGTTAGATTTGGGTTAGGGTTAGAGTTAAGGTTTGTGTTAGGGTTAGATTTAGGGTTAGGTTTTGGGTAGGGTTAGTGTTAGGGTTATTGTTAGATTTAGGGTTAAGTTTAGTTTTAGTTTTAATTATAGGGTTAGGGTTAGGGTAAGGGTTAGGTTTGGGTTAGAGTTAGGGTTTGGTTGGGGTTAGGGATATGGTTAGCATTAGGGTTTGTGTTAGGGTTATGGTTAGTGTTATGTTTAGAGTTATGGTTAGATTTAGTGTTAGGGAAAGGGTTAGATTTAGGGTTAGGTTTTCTGTTAAGGTTAGGGTTAGGTTTTTATGTTAGGGTTAGGGTTAGGGTTAATGATAGATTTTATTTTAGGGTTAGGCATAGTGTTAGGGTTATAGTTAGGATTATGGTTAGAGTTAGTATTAGGGTTAGGGTTAGGGTTAGTGTTATGGCTAGGGTTATTATTAGGGTTATGTTTAGTTTTAGGGTTAGTATTAGGGTTAGGGATAGGGTTAGTTTAGGTTTAGAGTTAGGGTTATGTTAAAAATTAGGTTTAGTGTTAGGTTTAAGGTTATAGTTTGTTTTAGGGGTAAGGTTAGGGTAAGACAGGGTTTGCGTTAGGTTTATGGTTAGAGTTAGTGTTAGGGTTAAGGTTTGGGATAAGTTTAGGGTTAGTTTTGTGGTTAGGGTGAGGGTTATGTTTACAGTTAGGGTTAGTGTTAGTGTTAGGGTCTACATTAGGGTTATGTTTAGAGTGAGTATTAGGGTTAGGGATAGGTTTAGGTTTGGCATTAGTGTTTGGGTTAGGGTTAAGGTTAGGGTTAAGGATAGTGTTAGGGTTAGTGATAGGTTTTAAGTTAGTGTTAGGATGAGGGTTATGGTTGGTGTTATGGTCAGGGTTAGGGTTAGGTTTGGGTTAGTGTCAGTGTTAGGTTTAGGGTTATGGTTAGCATAAGGGTTAGGGTTAGGGTTAGGGTTATGATTTGTTTTGGGTTAGGATTAGGATTAGGGTTAGTTTTAAAGTTGGATTTAGGTTAAGGGTTAGGGTTATGTTTAGTGTTGGTGTTAGGGTTAGGGTTGTTTTAGGGTCAGAGTTAGGAATTAAGTTAAGGTTAGGATTAGGGTTAGTTTTAGGATAACAGATAGGATTAAGGTTAAATTTAGGGTTAGGATTAGGGTGTTAAGTTTAGTGTTAGTGTTAGATTTAGGGTTAGATTTAGTGTTAGGTTTATTGTCAGGTTAGGTTTAAGTGTAGGATTTGGGTTAGGTTTAGGGTTAGTGTTTATGTTAGGGTTTGCATTAGGATTAGTGTTAGGGTTAGTTTGAAGGTTAGAGTAGGGTTTGGGTTAGGGTCAGTGTTAGGGTTAGGATTAGCGTTTGTTTTAGAATTAGTGTTAGGGTTATGGTTAGGTTTAAAATTATGGTTAGGGTTAGGGTTAGTGTTATATTTAGGGTTAGGATTAAGGATAGGGTTAGTGTTAGGATTCTCATTAGCATTAGGCTTAGGGTTAGAGTTAAAGTTAGCATTAGGCTTAGGGTTAGGTTTAGTTTTAGGTTTGGTGTTAGGTTTAGGGTCAATGTTAGTGTTAGGTTTATGATTTGGGTTAGGTTTGGTGTTAGCATTAGGGTTATTGTTAGGTTTAGGGTTAGGTTTATTGTTTGGATTAGGGTAAGGTTTAGGGTTAGGTAAGATTTAGGGTTAGGTTTACTGTTAGGTTTAGGGTTAGGGTTAGGTTTAGTGTTAGGGTTAGTCTTTGCATTAGAGTTAGGGTTAGGGTTAGTGATAGGGTGAGTGTTAGGGTTTGTGTTAGTGTTAGTGTTAGTAGTAGGTTTCAGGTTACAGTTAGGGTTAGGGTTAGGGTTAGTGTTAGGTTTAGAGATAGAATTCGTTTTAGTGTTAGATTTAGGGTTAGTGTTTGTGTTTGTTTAGAGATAGGGTTAGTGTTAGGGTTATGGTTAGGATTAGGATTAGTTTTAGGTTTAGTGTTAGTGTTAGGATTTGCATTGGGGTTTGTGTTAGGTAAGGGTTAATGTTAGGGTTAGTGTTAGATTTAGGGATAGGTTAAGTGTTAGTGTTAGTGTTTGAGTTAGAGTTAGGGATAATTTTTGGGTTAGGGATATTTTTAAGGTTAGTGATAGGATTACGATTCGTGTTAGAGTTGGTGTTACTGTTAGGGTTATGGATAGTGTTAGGTTTACAGTTAGGGTTAGGGTTAGGATTAAAGTTATGTTTAGATTTAGAGTTAGTGTAAGTGTAAAGGTAAGGGTTAAGGTAAGTTTTGTTTTAAGAGTTAGGGTTAGGGTTAGGGTTAGTGTTAATGTTAGTGTTTGGGTTAGGGATAGGGTTTGTGTTAGGTTCAGGGTTAGGTTAAGGGGTTGTGTTAGGGTTAGGTTTAGGTTTAAGGTTAGGGTTATGTACAGGATTAGGTTTTGATTTAGGGTTATGGTTTGGTTTAGGGTTAGTGTAAAGGTTAGGGTAAGAATTAGGTTTAGGGTTAGAGTTTTGTTAGGTTTAAATTTAGGTTTCGGGGTTGTGATAGGATTAGGTTTAGGTTTAGGGTTAGGGTTATTAATAAGATTAAGTTTATATTTAGGGTTAGGGTTAGTGTTAGGTTTAGGGTTAAGTTTAGGTTTAGGGTTAATGATCGTGTTAGGATTGGGGTTAGGGTTTGTGTTAGGATTCAGTTTAGGGATAGTGTTAGTGTTAGTGATAGAGTTAAGTTTATGTTTAGGGTTATGTAAGAGTTAGGGTTAGGGTTAGGTTACATTTAGGTTTATGGTTTGGGTTAGGATTTTTTTAGGGTTAGGGTTAGGTTTATGGTTAGGGATAGGGCTAGGCTTATTGTTAGGATTAGGTTTAGGGTTAGGATTAGTGATAGGTTTAGTATTAGGTTTAAGGTTAGTGTTATGGTTAGGGTTATGGCTAGGGTTAGATTTCGGTTTAGGGTTAGGGTTAACATAATGGTTAGAATTAATGTTAGGGTTAAGGTTAGAATTTGAGTTAGGATTAAGGTTAGTGTTAGGGTTATGTTTAGGCTTAGGGTTAGGGTTAGTTTAGGGTTAGGGTAAGGGTAAGGTTTTGTGTTAGGATTAGATTTAGGGTTAGGTTTAGTGTCATTGTTAGGGTTTTGGTTAGGTTTAGGGTTCAGGTAAGTTTTAAGATTAGAGTTAGATTTAGGGTTAGGGTTAGGGTAAGGGTTAAATTAAGGTTAGCATTAGGATTAGGGTTGGGTTAGGGTTAAGTTAAGGTTAGGTTTAATTTAGGGTTAGGGTTAGGGTTAAAGTTTGTGTTAGGTTTAGGGTTAGTGTTATGATTATGGTTAGGGTTTGGGTTAGGTTAGGGTTAGGGTTATGGTTAGGGTTAGGATTTGTGTTAGGTTTAGGGTTAGTGTTATGGTTAGGGTTAAGGTTAGGGTTAGGGTTAGAGTTAGGGTTAGGATTATGGTTTCTGTTATCATTAGGGTTCAGGTTAGGTTTAAGTTTATAGTTAGGATTAGGATTAGATTTAGCATTAGGTTTAGGATTAGTATTAGTTTTAGAGTTACAGTTATGGTTAGTGTTAGGTTTTGTGTTAGAGTTAGGGTGAGTGTTAGTGTGAGGGTAGGGTTAGGGTTATTGTTAGGGTTAGGTTTTGCGTTCAGGTTACAGTTAGTGTTAGTGTTAGGGTGGTTGTTAGGGTTAGTGTTAGGGTTAGGGTTAGTGTTAGTGTTAGGATTTAGTTTAGGGTCAGTGTTAGGGTTGGTTTTAGGTTAGAGTTGGGGTTAGAATTTGTGTTAGGGTTAGGGATAGTGTTACAGTTAGGGATAGGGTTAGTGTTAGAGTTAGGGTTAGGATTAGTGTTTGGGTTGGGTTAGGGTTATTGTTAGGGTAAGTGTTCAGTTAAGGGTTAGGATGATTGTTAGAGTTAGTTTTATGGTTAGAGTTAGGATTATATTTATGTTTAGTATTAGGGTTACAGTTAGTGTTAGGGTAAGGTTTAGGGTTTGTGTTTATATTAGGGTTGGAGTTCCGGTTAGGTTCATGGTTACTGTTAGGATTTGGGTTAGGTTTAGTTTTAGGGTTAGGGTAAGGTTAAGGGACGGGTTATGTTAGGGTTTTGTTAGGTTTAGATTTAGGTTTAGGGTTAGGGTTAGGGTTAGGGTTAATATTAGTTTTCAGATTAGGGTTAAGTTAGTGTTAGGTTATGATAAGGGTTGTTTTATGGTTAGATTTAGGGTTAGGTTTAGGGTTAGTGTTAGTGTTAGGGTTAGATTTAGGGTTAAGTTTAATTTTAGCGTTAGAGTAGGGTCAGGTTTAGGTTATGGATAGAGTAGGGTTAGGATCAGGAATTAGATAGGGTTATGGTTATTGTTAGGGTTATGATTTCTGTTAGGTTTAGGGTTACGTTTAGGGTTAGGGTTAGGTTTAGTGTTAGTGTTAAGGTTAATATTAAGGTTAGTGTTAGGTTTAGGGTTTGTGTTACAGTTAGGGTTAGGGTTAGGTTTAAGGTTAGAGTTAAATTAGTATTAGGGTTAGGGTTTTTGATAGGGTTAGGGTTAGGTTTAGGGTTTGTATTATGGTTAGTGTTATAGTTAGGTTTAGGCTTACTGTTAAGATTAGGGTTAGGTTAAATTTAGGGTTAGGGTTTGGGTTAGTGTTATGTTTAAGTTTAGGGTTAGGGTGAGTGTTAGGGTTAGGGTTAGGTTTATTGAACGGTTAGCGTTCGAGTTTGGGTTAGGTTTAGAGTTAGTGTTAGGGTTAAGTTTAGTGTTAGTGTTCAGGTTAGTGTTAGGGTTAAGGTTGGAGTAAGGATTTTGTTTAGTGTTAGGGTTAGGGTTATTGTTATGGTTAAGGATTGGGTTCGGGTTAGGATTTGGTTTAGTTTTAGTTTTAGGGTTAATGTTAGGGTTAGATTTACGATTAGTGTTCGGGTAAGCATTAGGGTGAGCATTAGGGTTAGTGTTAGAGTTAGCATTAGGGTTAGTGTTAGCGTTAGTCTTAGGATTAGGGTTAGGGTTAAGATTAGAGTTAGGTTTAGTGTTAGGGTTTATATTAGTGTTAGAATTAGTGTTACAATTAAGATTACATTTAGGATTAGGGTTTGTGTTAGTGTTTCAGATAGGGTTAGTGTTTCGGTTATGTTGTAGGATTCGGGTTAGGTTTAGGGTTAGGGTTAGGTTAGGGTTATTGTTATGGTTAGGGTTAGGGTTTGTTTCAAGGTTAGATTTAGGGTAAGGGTTAGGGTTAGGTTTAGAGTTAGTGTTAGGGTTAGGGTTAGGGTAAAAGTTAGTTTTATGGTTAGGGTTAAGGTTAGGTTAGGGTTAGGGTTAGGGTTAGGGTTTGTGTTAGATTTAGGGTTAGGTTTAGGGTGAGGGATAGGTTTAGGGTTATTTTTAGTTTTAGGTTTAAAGTTAGAGATAGGTTTAGGGTTATTGTTAGGGTTCGGGTTAGTGTTAGGATTAGGTTTAGGGTTAGGGTTAGAGTTAGTGTTAGGGTTATGGTTAGAGTTAGGATTAGGGGTAGTGTTTGTGTTAGGTTTATGGTTATGGTTAGGTTTAGTGTTAGAGTTAGTGTTAGGTTTTGGTTTAGGGTTAGGATAAGTGTTCACATTAGGGTAAGGTATATGAGTTTGGTAAGGGTTAGGATTAGGTTTAGTGTTAGGTTTAGAGGTAGGTTTATTTTTATGGTTAGGGATAAGTTTAGGGTTTGGTTTATGTTTAGGGTTAGTGTTAGTGTTAGGGTTAGTGTTAGGTTTATAATAGGGTTAGAATTAGTTTTAGGATTAAGGTTACATTTAGGAATAGGGTTTGTGTTAGGGTTTCTGATTGGGCTAGGGTTTGATTATGGTTAGGATACGGGTTAGGGTTAGGGTTAGGGTTAGGTTAGGGTTAGGGTTTTTTTAGGGTTAGGTTTATGGTAAGGGTTAGGGTTAGTGTTAGGGTTAGGGTTTGTGTTAGATTTAGAGTTGGGTTTAGGTTGAGGGTTAGGATTAGGGTTAGGGTTAGGATTAGGTTTAGGGTTATTTTTAGGGTTGGGTTTAGGGTTAAATATAGGGTTAGGATTAGTGTTAGGGTTTGGGTAAGGGTTTGCATTATTGTTTGTGTTATTTTTAGGGGTAGGGTTACAGTTAGGAGTAGCATTAAGTTTAGGTTTTGGGTAGGGGTTAGTGTTAGGTTTAGTGTTAGAGTTTGTGTTAAAATTATGGTTAGTGTTAGGTTTAGGGTTACACGTAGGATGAGGGTTAAGTTTTGGGTTAGATTTAGGTTTAGGATTATTGTTAATGTTAGGTTTAGGGTGAGGGTTAGGATTAGGGTTAGTTTTAGGGTAAGCATTAGAATTAAGGTTAGAATTAGGGTTGGTGTAAATGTTAGGGTTAGGGTTAGAGTTAGGTTTAAGGTGAGATTTAGAGTTAAGTATAGGGATATGGTTAAATTTAGAATTAGTGGTAGTGTTAGGCTTAGTGTTTTCGTTAGGTTTAGGCTTAGGTTTAGGGTTTGTGTTAGGGTTAAGAGTTAGAGTTAGGGTAAGTGTTTGGGTTTGTATTAGGGTTACGGTTAGGGTAAGGGTTAGTGTTAGTGTGTTACGATTAGGGTTACATTTACAGTTAGAATTAGTGTTAGGGTTAGGGTTAGGGATAGGTTAGTGGAAGGGTTAGACTTAGGATTAGGTTTAGGGTTAGATTTAGGGATAGGATTAGGTTTTGTGTTAGGGTTATGGTTAGGGTTGTGTTAGAGTTAGTGATAGGTTTAGTGTTAGAGTAAGGGTTAAATTTAGGGTTAGGGTTAGTGTTAGGGATTGGGTTAAAATAGGGTTAGGGTTCGGTTTGGGTATGTGTTAGGGTTAGGATTAGGGGTAGGATTTGTGTTAGGGTTAGGTTTAGGGTTAAGGTTGGATTATGGTTTGAGATAGGGTAGGATTAAGATTAGAGTTAGGGTTCGGATTAAGCGTAGGGTAAGGGTTAGTATTAGGGTTTGATTTAGGATTAGGGTTAGTGTTAATTTTAGGGTTAGGGTTAGGTTTAGGGTTACTGTTATATTTAGGGTTAGTGTTAGGGTTAGGGTTACACTTAGGGTTAATTATATGGTTAGGGTTAGATTTAGGGTTAGTATTAGATAAGGGTTAGGGTTATTGTTAGGGTACTGGTTAGTGTTAGGTGTAGGATAAGTATAAAATTAGGGTGAGGATCAGGGTTAGGGATCACGATAGGGTTAGGGTTAGTTTAAGAGTTAGGATTAGGGTTTGGGTTTGGGTTGTGGTTAGTTTTAGGGTTAGTGTTAGGTTTAGGGTCATGGTTTGTGTTAGGTTGAGTGTTAGGGTTAGGTTTTGGGTTAGGGTTAGAGTTAGGGTTAGGATTAAAGTTAGTGTTAGGTTTAAGGGTAGGGTTAGGTTTAGTGTTAGGATAAGGGTTAGGTTTAGAGTTAGTTTTAAAAATAGGGTTAGGTTTCCAGTTAGGTTTAGGGTTAGTGTCAGAGTTACGGTTAGGGTTAGGTTTAGGGATAGTGTTAGGGTTAGTGTTAGATTTAGGCTAATGGTTTGTGTTAGGTTTTGGATTAGGGTTAGGATTTATGTTGGGGTTAGGTTTAGCATTACGGTTGGATTATGGTTAGAGTTAGGTTTAGGGTTGGGTTTAGGTTTAGTTTTGGGATTAAGAGTAGGGTTAGGGTTAGTGTTAGGGTTACAGTTAGGGTTAGTGTTAAAATTATGGTTAGTGTTAGGTTTAGGGTTAGGATTATTGATAGGGTGAGGATTATGGTTAGGGTTACCATTAGGGTTAGGGTTAGATTTAGTGTTTGGGTTAGGGTTAGTATTATGTAAGGGTTAGGGTTAGGGTTAGATTAGGGTTAGGATTATGTTTTGGGTTAGGGTTTGTGTTAGGGTTATGGTTAGGATTAGGGATAGTTGAAAGATTAGGGTTAGGGTTACTGTTACTTTGAAGGTTAGGGTCCATTTGTGTTTAGGGTTAGTGTTAGTGTAAGGGATAGGGTTAGGGTTAGTATGCGGTTTGTGGTTAGATTTAGGTTTAGTGTTAGGGTTAGGGTTAGTGTTATGATTAGTGTTAGGTTTAGGTTACGGTTAGGGTTAGGGTTAGGGTTAGGTTAAGGTTAGGGTTAGGTTTAGGGTTAGATTTAGGTTTCGTGTTAGGGTTAGCATTAGGGTTAGGTTAGGGTGAGCATTAGGTTTGGGTTCATATTAGGGTAGGGTTAAAGTTAGTGTTAGAGTTAGGTTTAGGGTTTGGGTTAGTGTTAGATATAGTGTTAGTGTTCAGGTTAAGTTTAGGATTAGGGTTAGTGTTAGGGTTAGGGTTAATGTAAATTTCTGGTTAGGATTAGGGTTAGTTTAGTGTTAGGCTTACGGTTAAGTTTACGGTTTATGTTTTGGTTAGTGTTAGGGTTAGGATTAGGGTTAGGGTTGCGGTTAGGATTAGGGTTAGTGTTAGTGTTAGGGATACTGTTAGGGTTAGGATTAGGCTTGGTGTTAGGGTTAGGTTCAGTGTTAGGTAAGATTTAGGTTTAGGTTTAGGGTTATAATAATAGTTAGTGTTAGTGTTAGGGTTAGGATTAGGGTTTGGTTTAGAATTAGGGTTAGTGTTAGGTTTAGGTTTAGGCTTAGGCTTAGGGTTAGGGTCAAGCTTAGGGTTAGGGTTAGTTTTAGGCTTCCAGATAGAGTTCATGCTAGGGTTTCTGTTATGGTTAGAGTTAGGGTTTGGGTTAGTGTTAGGGTTAGTGTTAGTGTTTGTGTTAAGTTTAGGATTAGGGTTAGTGTTAGGGTTTGGGTTAATGTAAATTTAGGGTTAAGATTAGGGTTAGGTTAGTGTTAGGGTTATAGTTATGTTTACGGTTTATTTTATCGTTAGTATTAGGGTTATGGTTGTGGTTAAGATTAGGGTTAGTGTTAGTGTTAAGGATAGAGTTAGGGTTAGGTTTAGGGTTAGTGATAGAGTTAGTTTCAGCGTTAAAATAAGGTTTATGTTTTGGTTTAGGGTTATAATTAGAGTTAATGTGAGTGTTAGGGTTAGGGTAAGTTAGTGTTGGGTTAGGGTTAGTGTTAGGATTAGGGTTAAGTTAGGGTTAGGGTTAGGGTTAGTGTCAGCGTTGGGTTAAGTTTAGGTTTAGGGTTCATGTTTAGAATAGAGTTAGGGTTGGATTTAGGTTAGGGTTACGGTTTGGCGTAGGGTTCGTGTTATGGTTAGCATTGGGGTTAGTGTTAGATTTAGGTTTAAGGTTAGTGTTAGGGTTAGTGTTAGGGTTAAAGCTAGTGTTAGCGTTAGTGTTTGGTTTAGCGTTAAAATTAGTTTTAGAGTTAGAGTTAGGGTTAGGATTAGGGTTAATGTCAGGTTTAGAGTTAATTTTACTTTTAATGTAAGGGTTAGGTTTAGGGATATTTTTAGGGTATGGGTTAGTGTTAGGGTTAGGGTTAGAATTCGGTTTAGGTTTCAGGTTAGGGTTAGGGTTGATGGTATTTTTAGTTTTAGGGTTACTGTTAGAATTATATAAGTGGGGTTAGTGTTAGCGTTAGTGTTATGTTTAGGATTATGTTAGATTTAGGTTTAGAATTATGGTTCTTAGGTTTCGGATTACAGTTAGGGTTAGGGATAGTGTTAGGGTTAGGTTTAGGGTTAGGGTTAGGTTTAGGGTAAGGGTTAGCATTACTGTTAGGATTAGGGTTAGAGTTCGTGTTAGGGTTAGGGTTAGTGTAAGGTTGAGGGTTATATTTAGTGTTTGGGTTAGGTTTAGGGTTAGGGTTATGGTTATAGTTAGGGTTATTGTTAGGATTAGGGTTAGTGTTTGGTTAGTGTTAGGGTTAGTTTAGGGTTAATGTTAGTGTTAAGGTTAGGTTTAGGGATAGTGTTAGTGTTAGGGTTAGGGTTAATGTAAGTTTAGTGTTGGGATGAGGGTTATGATTAGAGTTAGTGTTACTTATAGGGTTAGGGTTAGGGTGAGTGTTAGGGTTAGGGATGGGGTTAAGATTAATGTTAGGTTTAGGTTTAGTGTTATGATTATGGTAAGTGTTATGATTAGGATTAGGGTTAGGGTTTGGTTTAGGGTTACAATTAAGTTAGGGTTAGGTTTAGAGTTTGGGTTAAGGTTAGTGTTAGGGTTGGGGTTGAGTTTTGTGTTAGGTTTAGGGTTAGGGTTAGGTTTACTTAGGGTTAGGGTTAGTGTTAGGATTAATTTTAGGGTTAGGGTTAGGGTTTGTTTCAGGGTTATATTTAGGGCTAGAGTTTTTGTTAGGCTTAGATTTAGGTTTAGGATTAGTGTTAGTGTTAGGTTTAGGTTTAGGGTTAGTGTTAGGGTTAGTGTTAGGTTTAGGGTTAGGTTTAAACTTAGGGTTAGAAATAGGGTTATGGTTTGGGTTAGAGTTAGGATTAGGGTTCAGCTTAGGTTTAGTATTAGTTTTATGGTTAGGGTTTGTGTTAGTGTTAGGGTAAGTTTTAGGTTTTGGTTAGGGTTAGGGTTAGGTTTAGTGTTACAGTTAGTATTAGGGTTAGAGTTAGTGTTATATTTAGAGTTATTGTCAGGCTTCAGGTTAGGGTTGAGGTTAGTGTTAGTGTTAGGGTTAGGTTTAGTGTTAGTGTTAGTGTTAGGGTTAGTTTTAGGTTTAGGGTTAGGTTTAAGCTTAGGGTTAGAAATAGGGTTATGGTTTGGGTTAGAGTTAGGATTAGGGTTTAGCTTAGGTTTAGTATTAGTTTTATGGTTAGGGTTAGGGTTTGTGTTAGTGTTAGGGTAAGTTTTAGGATTTGGTTAGGGTTAGGGTTAGGTTTAGTGTTACAGTTAGTATTAGGGTTAGAGTTAGTGTTATATTTAAAGTTATTGTCAAGCTTAAGGTTAGGGTTGAGGTTAGTGTTAGTGTTAGGGTTAGTGTTAGTGTTAGGGTTAGTGTTAGGGTTAGTATTAGGTTTAGGGTTAGGTTTAAGTTTAGGATTAGAAATAGAGTTAGCTTTAGTCTTAGGGATAGGATTAGGTTTGGGGTTAGATTTAGTGTTAGTGTTAGGTATAGTGTTAGCATTATGGATAGGTTTAGGGTTAGGGTAGGATTAGGGTTAGGGTTAGTGTTATGGTTTAGGCTTAGTGTTAGGGTTAGTTTTAGATTTAGGATTAGGGTTAGGGTTAAGGTTATTTTTAGGGTTATGGTTAGGTTTTGGTTTAGGTTAGGGTTAGATTTAGAAGTTAGTTTTAGGGTTAGGGTTAGTGTTAATATTAGTGTTAGATTCATGGATATGTTTTGTGTTGAGGTAAGTAATAGGTTTAGGGTTTCTTTTAGGGTTAGTGATAGGGTTAGTGTTAGGATTAGGGTTAGGATTAGGGTTAGAATGAGGCTTAGGATTAGGTTTATGTTTAGTTTTAGGGTTACGGGTAGGATAGGTTTAGTATTAGTGTTACAGTTAGTGTTAGTGTTTGGGTTACGGTTAAGGATTTTTTTAGGTTTAGGGTTAGTGTGAGGGTTAGAGTTAATTTAGGTTTAGTGTATGTGTTAGTGTTAGTGTTAGGGTTAATGGTAGGGATAGTGTTAGAGTTTGGAAGATGTTTATGGTTACTTTAAGGGTTAGGGATAGGGCTAGAATTAGTGTTATGGTAGAGTTAAGGTTTGGTTAAACTTAGAATTAGGGTTAGGTTTAAGGTTAGTTTTGGGGTTAGGGTTAGGGTTATGGTTCAGGTTAGGGTTATGGTTAGTTTTAGAATTAGCAATAGGTTTAGTGTTATGGTTAATGTTAGGTTAGTGTTAGGGTAAGAATAATGGTTTGTGTTAGGGTTAGGTTTAAGTTTAGGTTTTCTGTAAGGGTTAGGGTTAAAAGATAGTTTTAGTGTTTGGGTTAGGGTTAGGGTTAGTGTTACGTTTAGGGTTATGGTTAGGTTTAGGATTATTGTTTGGGTTGGCGTTATACTTAGGTTTAGGTTTTTGTTAGTGTTAAAATTAGTGTTAGTGTTACAGTTAGGGTTACGGTTAGGAAGAAGGTCAGAGTGAGGCGTAGGGTTAGGGTTAGTTTTACAGTTACAGGTAGGTTAGGTATAGTGTTAGGCTTAGGGTTAGTGTTACTGTTAGTATTAGGGTTAGGGTTAGGGTAAGTGACAAGGTTAGTGTTGGGGTTTCGGTTAGTGTTAGATTAGCGTTAGGGTTAGTGTTAGGATTAGTGTTTGTGTTAGGGTTAGGGTTACGGTTAGGTAAGGGTTTGGGTTAATGTTAGGTTATGGTTAGGGTTATGTTTGCTATAGGGTTTGTGTTAGGTTTATGGTTATGGTAAGGGTTATGGTTAGGGTTAGGTTATGTTTATGATTAGGGTTAGGGTTAGGTTAGCATTGTTAGTGTTAGTGTTAGGGTTAAGTTTAGGTTTAGGGTTAGGGTTATGGTTAGTTTAATGGCTAGTGTTAGGGTTAGGGTTAGGGTTAGTGTTAGTGTTAGGTTTAGGGTTAGGGTTAGTGTTAGGTTTATGGTTATGTTTAGGTTTTGTGTTAGGGTTATGGTTAGTGTTAGTGTTAGGTTTAGGGATAGGTTGAGGGTTAAGGCTAGTGTTACATTTAGGGTTATGGTTAGGTTTAGGATTAATTTGGGGTTATTGTTAGACTTAGATTTAGGGTTAGTGTAGGGTTAGAGTTAGAATTAGTGTTATGGTTAGGGTTAGGGTTACGGTGAGGTCTAGGGTTAGTGTTAGGTTAGGGTTAGGTTTAGGTTTAGAGTAAATGTTAGGGATAGATTTAGAGTTACGTTTAGGGTTATTGTTAGGATTAGGTTTAGATTTATGTTTAGGATTATGGTTAGTGTTTGATTTCAAGTTACTCTTAGGATTAGGGTTTGTGTTAGGGTTACTTTTAGGATTTGTGTTAGGGTTAGGTTTAGGGTTAGTGTTAGGATTAGGGCTAAGGTTAGTGTTAGGATTAGGTTTAGGTTTAGGTTAAGGCTAGTGTTATTGTAAGGCTGAGGTCTGGGTTGGGTTTAGGTTTAGGGAAAGTTTTAGGATTAGTGTTAGTGATAGTTTAGGGATAGGGTTAGAGTTATGGTTAGGGATAGGGTTAGGATTAGGTTTAGGTTTATGGTTAGGGATAGTGTTATGGTTAGGGATAGTTTTATGGTTAGGATTAGGTTTAGGGTTAGTTTTAGGGTTAGTGTTAGGGTTAGGTTTAGGGTAAGTGTTAATTTAAGGTTTAGGATAAAGGTAATGGTTAGGGTTATGGTTACAGTTAAAATTAGTTTAAGTGTAGGATTAGGGTTAGGGTTAGTGTTAGGGTTAGGTTTAGGGTTAGTTTTAGGGTTAGGGATAGGATTTCTTTTAGGGTTATGGTTAGGATTATGTTTAAGGTTCTGGTTATGGTTAGGATTAGGTTAGAGTTAGGATTAGGTTATTGTTAGGCTTAAAGATAGGGTTAGGGTTAGGGTTAATGTTAGGGTTAGGTTAGAGTTAGGTTTAGGTTAGGGTTAGGGTTAAGTTTATGTTTCATGTTAGGGTTAAGGTAAGGGAAAGTTTCAGCTTTAGGTTTAAAGTTAGGGTTAGGGTTAGGGTTAATGTTAGGGTTAGGTTAGGGTTAGGTTTAGGTTAGGGTTAGGGTTCAGTTTAGGTTTCGTGTTAGGGTTAAGGTTAGGGACAGTTTCAGCTTTAGGTTTAAAGTTAGGGTTAGGGTTAGTGTTATAGTTAGGTTTAGGATTAGTGGTACGATTATTTTTTTTTTTTTAGGGTTGCCTTATGTTTAGAATTAGGGTTTGGGTTAGAGTTAGGCTTAAGATTAGGGTTATTGCTAGGGTTAGTGGTAGGCTTAGAGTTAGGATTAGTTTTTGAGTTAGGGTTAAGTTTAGAGTTAAAGTTGGAGTTTTTTGGTAGTGTTAGGGTTAATGTTAGGGTTAAAGTTGCTGTTAGGGTTAGAGTTAGGTTTAGGGTTATGGTTTGTGTTAGGATTAGGGTTATGTTTAGTTTTAGTGTTATGCTTAGTTTTAGTGTTATGGTTAGAATTAGGGTAAAATTTAGGTTTGTTTAGGGTTTGGGTTAAGGTTAGAGTTATTATTAGTTTTAGGTTTAGGGTTAGGGTTAGTGTTAGGATTTGCTTTTAGGTTAGTGTTAGCTGTAGGGTAAGGGTTTGTGTTGGGGTTTTGATTAGGGTTATGGTTAGGGATATGATAAAGTTTAGAATTAGGGTGAGAGTTGGCTTTAGGGATCGGGTTATGTTAGGGTTAATGTTAGGTTTAGGGTTAGTGTTAGGGTTAGGGTAAGGGTTAAGGTTAAGATTAGTGCTAGGGTTAGGGATAGGTTTTGTGTTAAATTAGGGTTAGGGTTAGATTTATGGTTCATATTAAGATTAAGGTTAGGGTTCATGTAAGGCTTAGGTTTATGTTTGGGGTTAGGGTTAGGGTTAGTGTTAGGGTTAGGTTTAGGGTTAGGGTTATATTTAGTATTAGAGTTAGAGTTAGGGTTATTTTTAGGGTTAGGATTAGGGTTAGTGTTAAGTTTGTGGTTATTGTTAGTGTTAGCATCAGTGTTTTGGTTTGGGTTATTGTTAGGTTTAGGGTTAGTGTTAGGTTTTGAACCAGGGTTAGTATTAAGTTTAGTGTTAGGGTTAGGGAATGAGTTAGGTTTAAGTTTTGGGTGAGAATTAGGGTTAGAGTTAGGTAAGGGTTAGGTTTAGGGTTAGTTAGGTTTAGGGTTTTGGTTTTTGTTAGTGTTTGTGTTAGAATTAGGGATAGGGTTAGGGTTACCTTAGGGTTAGGGTTATGGTGAGGGTTAGGGTTAGAATTCATTTTAGGATTTTGGTTAGGGTTATTGTTAGGGTTAGGTTTAGGGTTAGGGTTATGTTTAGGATCAGTGCTAGGTTTAAATTTAGGGTTAGTGTCATTCTTAGGGTTAGTTTTAGCTTTAGGGTTACTGTTAGAATTAGTGTTAGAGTGAGGGTTACCATTTTTGATAGGGTTAGGATTAGGTTTAGGGTTTGTCTTAGGGTTAGGTTTAGGGATAGTTTTATGGTTAGTGTTAGTGTTAGAGTGAGGGTTAGTGTTAGTTTTAGGGTTACACTTAGGGTTAGGGTTTAGTGTTAGGTTCAGGGTTATGGTTAGTGTTAGCGTTAGGGTATAGTTAGGGTTAAGGTTAGTTTTAGTATAGGGTTAGGGTTGGGGTAAGGATTGGTATTAATATTTGGGTTTGAATTAGTGTTAGGGTTAAAGTTAGGGTTAGGATTAGTGTTATGTAAAGTTTAGGGTTATGGTTATGGTTTGGGTTAGGTTTTTTGTTAGGGTTAGGATTAGGGTTACATTAGGGTTAGGGTTAGAGTCATGGTTAGGGTTAGGGTTAATGTTAGGGTTAGAATTATGGTTAGATTTATGTTTAATGTAAGGTTATGTTTAGGGTTAGGGTTAGCGTTACGGTTAGGGTAAGTGTTAGTTTAAGCATTAGGGTTAGGTTTGGCATTAGTGTTAGGCTTAAGGTAAGGGTTAGGGTTAGGGTTCGTGTTAGGGTTAGGGTTACAGTTCAGGATAGGTTAGGGTTACTTTTAGGGTTAGGATTAGGTTAAGGTTAGTGTTACAGTTAGGCTTAGGGTTAAGTTTAGGGTTAGTTTTAGGATTACATTTGTGGTTATGGTTACGGTTAGTTTTTGGGTTAGAATTAGAGTTAGAGTTAGAGTTCGGGTTATGTTTAGGGGTAGTTTTAGAGTTAGGGTAAAGATTAAGGTTAGGGTTAGTGTTATGGTTAGTATTAGGGTTAGAGTTATGATTTGTGTTAGAGTAAGTGTTATGCTTAGTGTTTGTGTTAGGGTTAAAGTTAGATTTAGGTTTTGAGTTATGTTTAGTAAGTGGGTTGAAGTGAGGCATAGAGTTAGGGTTCGGGTTAGTTTTATGGTTATGAGTAGGTTAGTGTTAGTGTTAGAGTTAGGGTTCGGGTTAATGTTAGTGTTAGGGTTAAGGTAAGGGTGAGGGATAGGATTAGTGTTAGGTTTAGGGTTAGGGTTAGAGTTAGTGATACAATTAGGGTGGATGTTAGGGTTAATGTTAGGATTAGGGTTAGAGTTAGTATTAGGTTTAGTGTTAGGGTTAGAGTTAGGCTTAAAGTTAAGAAAGAGCTATGGTTAGTGTTATGTTAGGATTAAGGTTACATTTTGGTTAGAGTTTGTGTTAGGGTTACCGTTAGGTTTAGGGTTAGGGTTACTTTAAGCTTGGGGTTAGAGTTAGGGTTAGTGTTAATTAATATTAGGGTTAATGTAAGGGTTAAGAATAGGTTTAGTGTTAGGGCACTGGTTAGTTTTAATCTATTGTCAGGGTTAAGATTAGGTTTAGAGTTAGTGTTAGGGTTAAGTTTAGTGATAGGGTTAGTGTTAGGTTTAGGGTTAGGGTTAGGTTTCGTGTTAGGGTTAGGGTTAGTGTTAGTGTTAGATTTAAGATTAGGTTTATGGTTAGGGTTAGTGTTACATTTAGGGTTATGGTTATGGTTAGGATTAGTGTTTGAGTTAGTGTTAGATTTAGGATTAAGGATAGTGTTAGAAATACACTTAGGGTTAGATTTAGGGTATGATTAGAGTTAGGGTGAGGTTTAGGATTAGTATTAGGGTTTGGTTTAGGTTTAGGGTTTGTGTTTGGGTTAGGTTTACAATTAGGGTTAGGGTTATTGATAGTGTTTGTGTTAAGTTTAAGGTTAGGTTTTGTATTAGGGTTAGGGATTGTTTTAGGGTTAGTATTATAGTTAGTATTATCGTTAGGTTTAGGGTCATGGTTTTTCTTACCATTAGGGTTAGGATTAGGGTATGGTTATTGTTAGGGATAGGGTTAGGGTTAGGGTTAGTGTTAGGCTTAGGGTAAGGGTTTGGGTTAGTGTTAGGTTTTGGTTACCGTTAGGTTTCGGTTATGGTAATAATTAGGGTTAGGTTTAGGGTTTGTTTTACGGTTAGGGTTAGGGTTATGTTTGGGATTAGAATTTTGGTTAGGGTTAGGGTTAGTGTTATGTATAGGGTTAGGTTTAATGTTGGGTTAGGGTTAGAATTAGGGTTACAATAATTTTAGGTTAGGATTAGGGTTATGGTTACAATTAGTGTTAGTTTTAGTGTTAGTGTTAGGGTTAGGGTTCATGGTATGGTTATGGTTAGGGTTATTGTTAGGTTTAGGATTAGGGTTTGTATTGGGGTTATTGTTACTCTTATAGTTTGGGTTACAATGAGGGTTAGGATTAGGGTTACAGTTAGGTAGGGTTTTGGGTTAGGGTAAGGTTTAGGGTTTATGTTAGTATTAGGGTTAGGTTCAGAATTAGTGTTTCTGTTAGAGTTAGTGTTAGGATTAAATTAGGGTTAGAGTTAGGGTTAGTTATAGGTTTAGGGTTAGGGTGAGGGTTAGTGTTAGGGTTAGGGTTACAGTTAGTGTTAGGTATAAGGTTTGGATTAGGGTTCAGGTTAGCGTTAGGGTTAGTGTTAAAGTTAGAGTTAGGGTTAGGATTAGTTTAGAATTAGTGTTAGGGTTAGGGTTTGTGTTAGGGTAAGGGTTAGGATTAGTGTTATGGTTAAGGTTAGAGTTAGTGTTCGGATTAGGATTAGGGTTAGTGTTAGGGATAGGGTGAGGGTTAGAATTAGGGTTAGGGTTAGTGTTACGTTAGGGTTATGGTTAGTGTTAGGTAAAGGTTTAGGGTTAGAGAGAGGTTTAGGGTTAATATTAGGGTTAGGGTGAGCTTTAGGTTTAGGGTTAGGGTAAAGGTTAGGGTTATGGTTAGGGTTAGGTTAAAGTTAGTGTTTGGTTTAGGTTTTGTGTTAGTGTTAGGATTAGTAATTGAGTTAGCATTGGGGTAAGTGTGTGTTAACAATTAAGGTTAGATTTAGGTTCAGTGTTAAGTTTAGTGTTAGGTTTAAGGTTAGGGTTAGGTAAGGGTTAAGGTTAGTGCTAGGTAAGGGTTACAATTATGGTTTGTGTTAGGGTTTGAGTTAGGGTTAGGGTTAGGGTTAAGGTTACCTTAGGGCCAGGGTTATTTTTATTCTTAGGATTAGGGTTAATGTTAGGGTTAGTATTAGTGTTAGCATTATGGTTAGGGTTAGGTTTAGTATTAGGTTTTTGGTTAGGTTTATGTTTAGTGTTATGGTTAGAGTTAGTGTTAGTTTTAGGGTTAGGGTTAGGTTTAGTGTTAGTGTTAGTTTTAGGGTTGGGGTTAGGGTTAATGTTAAGGTTAGGGTTAGGTTTAGGATTAGGGTTAGGTTTAGGGTTAAGGTTAGTGTTAGTGTTAGGATTAGGGTTAGGATTAGGTTGAGGCTTAGGGCTAGTGTTAGTGCTAGGGTTAGGGTTAGGGTTAGAGTTAGTGTTAGGTTTAGGTTTAGGGTTAGGGTTAGTTTTATAGTTAAAGTTAGGGTTAGGGTTAAGTTTAGGTTTTTGGTTAGGATAAGATTTAGGGTTTGGGTTAGGTAACTGTTACAATTTATGTTAGTGTTAGTGTTAGGTTTAGGGTTAGGTGTAGCATTAGGTTTCATGTTAGGGTTGGGGATAGGTTTTGGTTTAGGTTTAGAATTAGGGTAAGGGTGAAGCTTAAGGTTAGTGTTAGGGTTAGGATTAGTGATAGAGTTAGTGTTAGGGTTAGGTTTATTGTTAGGATTAGGGTTAGTGTTAGGATGAGGGTTAGGGTTATGGTTAGTGTTACAGTAAGTGTTAAGGTTAGGGTTAGTGTCAGAATCTGTGTCAAGTTTAGGGTTAGGTTTAGGTTTAACGTTAGGGTTTGTGTTTGCGATATAGTTAGGTTTAGGGTTAGTGTTAGGGTTTAAATTAGGATCAGTATTAGGTTTAGCATTAGGGTTAGGGAGTGGGTTAAGTTTAGGGTTCAGATGAGGTTGAGGCTTAGGTTTAGGTAAGGGTTAGGATTAGGGTTAGGTTAGGTAGAGGGTTATGGTTTGGGTTAAGGTTTGTTTTAGAATTAGGGTTAGGGTTAGGTTTAGGGTTACATTAGAGTTAGGGTTACGGTTAGGATTCAAGTTAGCATAAGTTTAAGGGTTAGGGTTAGGGTTACAATTAGTGTTAGTTTTAGGGTTAGGATTACTGTTAGGGTTAATGTTAGGTTTAGGTTTAAGGTTTGTTTTATGGTTAATGTTATAGGTTGGGTTATGATAAGGCTTATGATTAGGTTTAGAGTTAGGGTTAGGGTTAGGGTTAGTTTTAAGTTTAGGATTAGTGTTAAGTTTAGGATTAGTGTTTGTGTTAGTGTTAGTATTAGGGTTAAATTAGGGATAGGGTTAGATTTAGGGTTTGCATTAGGGTTAACAATCATTTTAGGTTTATGTTTAGGGTAAGGGTTAAAGTTAGTGTTGGTATTAGGGTTAGGGTTAAGTTTAGGGTTAGCAATAGTGTTTGGTTGGGGTTATAGTTAGGTTTAGGGTTACTTTTAGTGTTAGGGTTAGGGTTAGTTATAGGTTTAGGGTTAGGCTTAGGGTGAGGCTTAGGGTTAAGGTTTAGATTTACAGTTAGAGTTAGGTATAGTGTTTGAATTAGAGTTAGTGTTATCATTAGGGTTAGTTTTAGAGTTAGGGTTAGGGTTAGGATTAATTTTAGAATTAGTGTAAGAGAAGGGTTAGTGTTAGGTTCATGGTTAGGGTAAGTGTTAGGGTTCGGGCTAGGATGAATGTTAGAGTTCATGTTAGGGTTAGGGTTAATGTTAGGGTTAGAGTTACGGTTAGAATTAGGGTTAGGGTTAGTGTTACATTAGGGTAAGATTAGTGTTTGGTAAAGGTTTAGGTATAGAGTGAGGTTTAGGATTAATGTTAGGGTTAGCTTTAGGGTGTGGGTTAAAGTTGGGGTTAGGGTTAGGGTTAGGGTTAGGTTAAGGTTAGTGTTGGTTTAGGCTTTGTGTTAATATAAGGTTAGGGTTAGGGTTATGGTGAAGTTTAGTGTTAGGGTTAGGTTAATGTTAGGGATAGGTTTTGTGTTCATGTTAGGGTTAGGTTTAGGGTTAGTATTAGGTATAAGTTCAGGGTAAGGGTTAGAGTTATTGTTAGGGTTATTATTAGTGTTAGGTTAGTTTTATGGTTAGGTTAGGGTTAGTATTAGGGTTAGGCTTAGGGTTATGATTAGGTTTAGTGTTACGTTAAGAGTTAGAGTTAGGTTTATATTAGGATTAGTTTAAGGTTAGGGAGAGAGTGAGGGTTCGTTCATGTTAGTGTAAGGTTTAGGGTTAGTGTTAGTATTAGATTTAGGTGGAGGGTTAGGGTTAGTGTTAGTATTAGTGTTAGGGTTAGGTTTAGTATTAGAATTTGGGTTAGAGTTATAGTTAGGTTTACGTTTTGTGTTAGGGTTTGGGTTGGTGTTAGTGTTAGGTTTAGGCTTAGGGTTAATGTGAGGATTAGGGTTAGGTTTTTGGTTAGGTTTAGTGTTAGGGTTATTGTTACGGTTTCAGTTAGGGATAGGGTTATATTTAGGTAAGTTTTAGGATAAGGGTTGGGGTTACAGTTAGGATTAGGGTTAGCTTTAGGGTAAGGGTTAGGGTTAGTCATGGCATTAGGTTTAGTGAAGGGTTTAGTGTTAGGGCCACGGTTAGGGTTAGAGTTAGGATTAGGATTATAGTGAGGCTTAGGGTGAGGTTTAGGGTTACTTTTAGCTTTACATTTAGGTTTAGGGTTATGGTTAGGGTTAGGGTTACAATTAGGGTTAATGTTAGTGTTAGGTTTAGAGTTAGGTTTAGGGTTATTATTAGTAATAATGTTAGCATTGGGGTAAGAGTAGTGTTAACAGTTATGGTTAGGTTTAGGTTTAGTGTTATTTTTAGTGTTAGGTTTAGGGTTAGGTTTATGTAAGGTTTAGAGTTGGGGTTAGATAAGGGTTAGGGTTAGGGTTTGATTTAGGTTTAGGGTTAGGATTAGGGTTACATTACTCTTAGGGTTATAGTTAGGGTTAGGGTTAGGGTTAGCGTTAGGTTTAGTATTAAGTTTTTGGTTAGGTTCATGGTTACTGTTAGGGTTAGGGCTAGTGTTAGTTTTAGGGTTAGTGTTAGTGTTAGGTTTACATTTAGAGTTAGGGTTAAGGTATTTGTGAGGGTTAGGGTTAGGTTTAGGGTTAGTGTTAGGGTTACAGTTAGGGTTAGTGTTAGTTTTTGGGTTAGAGTTAGTGTTAGTGTAAGGTTTAGAGTTAGGGTTAGGTTTGGGGTATGGGTTAGTGTTAGGGTTATGTTTAGGGTTAGATTTAGGGTTAGGGATAGTGTTAGTGTTAGGGTTAGGGTTAGGGTTAGGGTGAGGCTTAGGGTTAGTTTTAGGGTTAGGGTTAGTGTCAGAGTTAGTGTTAGGTTTAGGTTTAGGATTAGGTTTAGGGTTAGTGTTAGAGTTAAAGTTAGTGTTAGTTTTAGGATTAAGGTTATTTTGTGGGTTAGGGTAAGGTTTAGGATTTTGGTTAAGTTAACGGTTACAATTTGTGTAAGTGTTAGTGTAGTGTTAGGTTTAGGGTTAGGAGTAGCGTATGGTTCATATTAGAATTAGGGTTAGGTTTAGGGTTATGGTAAAGATTAGGCTCGGGCTTGGGGTTAGTGTTACGGTTAGGGTTAGTGTTAGTGTTACAGATAGTGTTAGGGTTAGGTTTAGGGTTAGGGTTAGGGTTAGGGTTAGGGTTAGTGTTAAGGTTAGGGTTAGGGTTAGGTTTAGCGTTAATGTTCATATTTAGGATATAGTTAGGTTTAGGTTTAGTGTTAGGGTTTTAGTTAGGGTTAGTATTAGGTTTAGCGTTAGGGTTGGAAAGCAGGTTAAGTTTAGGGTTCGGGTGAGGGTTAGGGTTAGGTTTAGGTAAGTTATAGAGTTAGGGTTAGCATTTGGGTTACGGTTAGGTTTAGGATTATTGTTAGTGTTACGGTTAGGGTTAAGTTTAGGTAAGGGTTAGGTTTAGGGTTAGGGTTATGGTTAGGATCAGGGTTTGATTTAAATATAGGGTTAGGGTTAGTCTAAGGGTTAGTTTTAGCATTAGGGTTAGTGTTGGTATTAGTGTTAGCATTAGGGTAATCATTTGTGATAGGGTTAGGATTAGGGATAGTTTTATGGTTAGTATTAGGTTAGAGTGAGGCTGAGATTCAGATTTAGGGTTACGATTATGGTTAGTGTTAGGGTTGGGTTTTGGGTTAGTGTTAGGTTTAGGATATAGTTAGGGCTAAGGTTAACGTTAGGTTTAGGGTTAGGGTTAGGGTTAGTATAGGATTAAGGTTGGGGTAAGGGTTAGTGTTAAGATTTGGATTTGAATTAGTGTTAGGGTTACAGTTAGGATTAGGGTTAGGACTAGGGTTAGGATTATGTAAGGTTTAGAGTTAGGGTTATGTTAGGTTTAGTGTTAAGGTTTGATTTAGGGTTTTTGTTATAGTTAGGGTTAGGATTAGGATTAGGGTTACATAGGGTTACGGTTATGTTATGGTTAAGTGTAGGGTTAGTGTTATGTTTAGGGTTAGGGTTAGGTTTATGTTTAATGGTAGGTTATGGTTAGCTTTTGGGTTAGTGTTATCGTTAGAGTAAGTGTAAGTTTAAGAGTTAGGGTTAGGTTTGGGATTAGTGTTAGGCTTAGGGTGAGGGTTAGGGTTAGGGTTCGAGTTAGGGTTAGAGTTAGGCTTCAGAATAGGCTAGGGTTACTTTTTGGGTTAGGATTAGGGTTAGAGTTAGTGTTACAGTTAGGGTTGGGTTTAAGTTTAGGGATAGTTTTAGGGTTACATTTAGGGTTATGTTTGGGGTTAGTTTTTGGGTTAGAATTAGAGTTCGAGTTTGAGTTATGCTTATGTGTAGTGTTAAAGGTAGTGTTAGGATTATGGTTAAGGTTAGTGTTTATGTTAGTATTAGATTTAGAATTATGATTTGTGTTAGGGTAAGTGTTATTGTTAGGGTTTGTGTTAGAGTTAAAGTTAGATTTAGGTTTTGGGTTATGGTTAGTAAGAGGGTTAAAGTGAGGCATAATCTTTAGTTAGGGTTACTTGTAGTGTTATGGGTAGGTTGGGGTTAGTGTTAGGGTTAGGGTTAGTATTAATGTTAGGGGTAAGCTTTGGGTTAGGGATAGGGTTAGTGTTATGTTTATGGTTAGGGCTAGGGTTAGGGTTAGTGATAGGTATATGGTTGGGCTTAGGGTTAGTGTTAGTATTAGGGTTAGGTTAAATGTTAGATTTAAGTGTTAGGGTTAGGATTAGGGTTAAAGTTAGGAAATGGTTAAGGTTACTGTTATGTTAGGTTTAGGGTTATGTTTTGGGTTTGGGATTGTGTTAGGGTTATGGCTATGGTTAGGGTTAGGGTTACTTTAGGTTTAGGGTTAGTGTTAGGGTTATTGTTAAGTTTAGAGTTAGTTCTAAGGATAGGTTTAGTGTTAGGGTTATGTTTGTTTGAGGGTTAGTGTTAGGGTAAGGGTTAAGTTTAGGGTTAGTGTTAGGGTTAAATTTAGAGTTAGGGTTAGTGTTAGGGTTAGGGTTAGGATTGGGGTTATGTTTAGGGTTATGGCTAGGTTTAGAATTAGTGTTTGGTTAGTGTTAGAGTTAGTTTTAGGGATAGTATTAGAATTATGTTTAGGGTTAGTGTTAGGGTTAGGGTTACGTTAAGGTGAGGATTAGGATTATGATAGGGTAGGTCTAGGGATAGGGTTAGAGTTAGTGTTAGGGTTAGGGTTAGGTTTAGGTTTAGGGTTTGGGTTTGGGTTATGTTTAGGGTTAGGGCTAGGGTTATTGTTAGTGTTTGGGTTAAGTTTAGGTTTAGGTTTAGTGTTAGGTTTAGGAAGAGTTTTAAGTTTAGTATTATCGTTGGATTTAGGGTTACTGTATTTCTTACAGTTAGGGTTAGGTTTAGGGTATGCTTAGTGTTAGGAATAGGCTTAGGGTTAGGGTTAGTGTTAGGGATAGGGTAAATGTATGGGTTAGTGTTAGGTTTTGGTTAGGGTTAGGTTTCAGTGATGGTTAGGATTAGGGTTAGTGTTAGGCTGTGTGTTACATTTAAGGTTTGGGTTAGGTTTGGGCTTTGAATTTTGGTTAGGGTTAGGGTTAGTTTTAGAATTAAGGTTAGGTTTAATGTTAGCATAAGTTGTAGTGTTAGGGTTATGGTTATGGTTTTAATTAGTGTTAGTTTTAGTGTTAGGGTTAGGGTTAGTGTTAGGGTTAGTGTTAAATTTAGGGCTAGAGTTTGTTTGGGGTTATGGTTAGTGTTATAATTTGGGTTATAATAAGGCTTAGGATTAGGGCTAGAGTTAGGTTAGGGTTAGGGTTAAGGTTAGGGTTATTTTAGGGTTAGGGTTAGTGTTATGTTTAGGATTGATGTTTGTGTTAGGACTAGTGTTATGGTTTAATTAGGGATAGGGTTAGAGTTAGGGTTTGCATTAGGGTTAGCATTCATTTTAGGTTTAGGTTTAGGGTTAGGGTTAAAGTTAGAGTTAGTGTTAGGGTTAGGGTTAGGTTTAGGGTTAGCGTTAGTGTTTGGGTTAGGTTTATAGTTAGGTTTAGGGTTACCGTTACGGTTAGGGTTAGTTATAGGTTTAGGGTTACACTTAGGGTGAGGCTTAGGGTTAGGGTTTAGGGTTACAGTTAGGGGTAGGTATAGGGTTTGGATTAAGGTTAGTGTTATCATAAGTGTAGGTGTTACATTTAGGGTTAGGGTTATTATTATTTTTAGAATTAGTGTTAGGGTAGGGTTAGGGTTAGGGTTGGTGTTAGGGTTAGGTTAGTGTTAAGGTTAGAGTTCCTGTTAGGGTTAATGTTAGTCTTAGGGTTAGAATTAGGGTTAGGGTTAGTGTTACATTAGTGTTAGGATTAGTGTTAGTTAAAGGTTTAGGGTTAGGGTGAGGTTTAGGGTTAATGTTAGGATTAGGGTTAGATTTATGGTTAGGGTTAGGTTAAGGTTAGTGTTGGTTTAGGTTTTGTGTTAGTTTTAGTGTTAGGGTTTGGGTTAAGGTGAAGGTTAGTGTAAGGGTTAAGTTCAGGTTAGGGTTAGGGTTTGGTTTCGTGTTAGGGTTAGGATTAGGGTTAGTGTTAGGTTTAGGTTAGGGTGAGGGTTAGAGTTAGCATTAGGGTTATTGTTAGCATTAGGTTAGCTTTCTGGTTAGGGTTAGGGTTAGTGTTAGGGTTAGGGTTAGGATTAGATTTAGTGTTAGTTTTAGAGTTAGAATTAGGTTTAGGTTAGGGTTAGGTTAAGGTTAGCGATAGGGTGAGGGTTCTTGTTAGTGTAATGGTTAGGGTTAATGTTAGTATTAGGTTTCGGTTTAGGGTTAGTGTTAGGGTTAGGGTTAGAGTTAGGTTTAGCATTAGAGTTTTAGTTAGGGTTATATTTAGGTTAAGATTTTGTGTTAAGATTATGGTTAGTGTTAGTGTTAGGTTTAGGTTTAGGGTTAGGTTGAGGTGTAGGGTTAAATTTTGGCATAGATTTAGGTTTAGGGTTATTGTTATGCTTACAGTTAGGGATAGGGTTTTGTTTAGGTAAGTTTTAGGTTTAGGGTTAGGGATACAGTTAGAATAAGGGTTAGCTTTGGGTTAGGGTTAGGGTTAGTTGTGGGTTTACATTTAGCATTAGGTTTAGTGTTAGGGTTAGGGTTAGGGTTACAGTAAGGATTAGGGTTATAGTGAGGCTTGGGGTTATTGTTGGGGTAGTTTGAGCATTACATTTAGGTTTTGGGTTATGGTTATGGTTAGGGTTAGGATTAGGTTTACCATTAGTGTAAGATTTAGCGTTAGGTTTAGGGTTAGGGTTAGTGATAAAGTTAGCATTTGGGTAAGAGTGTTAACAATTGGTTTAGGGTTGGTGTTAGTTATAGTGTTAGGTTTAGTGTAAGGTTTATGTAAGCATTAGAAATAGGGTTAGGGTGAGGCTTAGGGTTTTTGTTAGGGTTAGGTTTAGGGTTAGAGTTTGGGGTAGGTTTAGGGTTATGGTTAGTGTTGGGGTCAGGGTTAGCGTAAGGGTTACGGTTTGGATTTAGGGTGAGGGTTAGGGTTAGGGTTAGGATAAGTGATAGGTTTACACTTAGGTCTAGGGATAGTTTTAGGATTAAGTTTAGGTTTAGTGTTAGGATTAGTGTTAGTGTTAGTGTTAGGTTTAGGGTTAGTGTTTGGATTAGGTCTACTGTTAGGTTTTGGGATAGGCTTAGGTTAGATTTAGGGTTAGGGTTAGGGTTAGTGTTCGGGTAAGGGTGAGTGTTAGTTTAGGGTTAGGGTAAGGATTAGGTTAATTTTAGAGTTATAAATAGAGTTATCATTTGTGTTACGGTTTGGGTTAGTGTTGGTGTTAGTGTTAGGGTTAGGTTTAGGGTAAGTGTTAGGTTAAGGTTTAGGATTAGGTTAAGGGTTATGGTTCAAATTTATGTTAGAGTAAATTAGGGTTTGGGTTAGTGTTAGTTGTAGGCTTAGGGTTAGGGTTACTGTTAGGGTTATGTTTAGGGTTATTGTAATGGTTTGGATTAGAGTTAGGGTTAGGGTTAGTGTTAAGGTAGTTTTGTGTTAGCGTTAGGTTAAGGTTAGTGTTAAGATTAGGGTTAGGGTTAAGTTTATGTTTCATGTTAGAATTAGGGTTAGTGTTAGGGTTTTGTTAGGGTTAGGGTTAGCATTAGGGTTCATGTTATGTTTAGGGTTAGGGTTAGTGTTAGGTTTAGGATTAGGATTTGGGATAGGGTTAGGATTTGTGTTAGGGTTAGGGTTCGTGTTTGTGTTAGTGTTAGTCTTCGAGTTAGGGTTATTTGTAGGTTTAGGGTGAGTGTTAGTTTTAGGGTTAGGTTTAGTGTTAGGTTTAGGGTTAGGGTTAGTGCAAGGGTTAGGTTTAGGTTTAGGGTTAGGTTTATTGTTAGGGTTAGGATGAGGGTTAAGGTTTGGATTTGGTTTCAAGTTAGGGTTAGGGTTAGTGTTTTGGTTAAGGTTACGTTTAGGGTTAGGGTTTCTGTTAGGATTAAAGTTAAAGTTAAGTTTAGTGTTAGTGTTAGGGTTAGGGTTTGGGTGAGGGTTAGGCTTAGTGATATGGTTAGGGTTAGGGTTCATTTTAAAGTTAGGGTAGAGTTAGTGTCATGGTTAGTGTTAGGGTTAGAATTACAGTTATTGGTTGGTAAGTTTTAGCGTTAGGGTTAGGTTAGGTTTAGGGTTATGGTTTGGGTTAGGGATTGTGTTAGGGTTAGGGTTAGGTTTGTGTTAGGATTACATTTATGTTTATGTTTAGGGATACATTTACAGTTAGTGTTAAGTTGCGGGTTAGGTTTTGGGTTAGATTTAGGTTAGGGTAAGGGTTAGGGTTAGGTTAGGAGTAGGTTTAGGGTCAGGGTTCATATTAGGGTTAAGGTTAGGGTTAGTGTTAAGCTTAGATTTAGGGTTGGGTTAGGTTAGGGTTAGTTTAGTATTAGGGTTAGGTTTAGCTTTAGTATTTGGGTTAGGGTTAGGAATAGAGTTGGGATTAGTGTTTGGTTTAGCATTAGGGTTAGGGTGAGGGTTAGAGTTAGGGTTATTGTTAGTGATAGGTTTAGGGTTAGAGTTAGGTTTACATTTAGGTTTAGGGTTAGTGTTAGGGTTAGTGTTATACTTAGGTTTAGGTTTAGTATTAGAATTTGTTTTAGATTTAGAATTAGGTTTAGAATTCGTGTTAGGTTTAGTGTTAAGGTTATGGTTAATGATACGGTTAGTGTTGGGGATAGGTTTAGGGTTAGTGTTAGGGTTAGTTTTAGGGTTATGCTTAAAGTTCGTGTCAGGGTTACGTTTAAGGTTAGTGTTAGGATTAGAATAAGGGTAAGTTTTTATGATAGAGTTAGGATTAGGGTTAGGTTTATGTTTAGGGTTAGGGTGTTGAGAGCCATAGCCTAAGGGGCCCCAGCAAACTTCCAGCTACCAGCTGATGATTGGCTCACAGTGGCCCCAACAAACTTCTAGCTGCCAGCTTATTGGCTCCTCTGTGGTGATGCTCATTGGGCTGTTTCCCCACCCTTTCAGACCATGGAGCTGCTCATTGGGGGACTTCTTTTGGCTCCACCCATGCGACCCAGCCAATCGGCCTCAAGAGCAGGAGGAGTGGGTGGGTTGAGAGGCTTGTGGGAGGCTGGTGGTGGCAGTTGGGCTCTGATGGAATTCCTGAAGAGCTCGTGTGGTGTGGTGTGTGTGTTCTAAAAATAAAGTTTGTTTCTGCTTGATAACTGGCTCCTGAATTGTGCCCAGTCAGACTGCAGCATTTGGTGACCTGCATGGGGAACAACTGAGGGTAAGTTATAAGGTAAACTCCTCGCCCCTGAGGGCAGGGCAAGAGGATGTGTAGCCATTTTAAGATTATTCTTTGGTTTAGTTTCACTTTTGTTTTAAGTTGCCTGTTCCTGGAGATGTGTAAGATGGAAGAAAAACCGCTCACATCTGAGGAAAAACTATTTGAATCTGAGGAACAGATAGGGAGAAAGGAGGGATGGACATTTCAGGAGGATAGAAAGGCTATTATAATGATTTTTTTGTTGTTCCAATTTTAGTTCATTCTGTTTCAGTTTTGTTTGGCATTATATTGTTGGGTTGTATTATAGTTATAGTAGAAATATGGGATCAGAAATTAGTAAAAAACAAACTGAAAGAGTGTTAAGTAAGTTGTTAGAGGAAGGAGGCATCTCAGTAAAATCAAGAACAGTCAGGGTATACATTGATACAATACAAACATGTAGCCCATGGCTTTTTAAGGAGGAGTTGTTAAATATATCACAATGGAACCATCATGGTGAAGATTTAAAAAGAATAGAAAATAAAAGCCCAGGGACTCTTCCAGGTGGCATATTGCCATTGTGGATATTCATATCTTGTTTGCTTAGTCCAAAGTCTTCAGTTCAGACAATGGTAGGGGAAGGAGAAGACCTATTGATTCAAGTAAAAGAGAAGGTCTCTCGAGCTAGTCAAAAGATTCAAGTAAAAGAGAAGGTCTCT